>NC_140174.1:83100490-83347990 GCF_963971535.1 Notolepis coatsorum | reverse complement strand
ATTCAGGTGTCTACATAAAGAAAACATGGACAGTAAGAAAAAACACAGACAGTATAAAAGGACAAATGCTAAGGTTAAGATCAACATCCCCTAAAGTGCATAATGCATATAGAGGCACAATTTACAGTAAAAGTGCATATAATCAAAGTGTGTAATGCACAGAGACACAGAAACAGCACTTCCACAACCTGACTAGTAACACACCAAATTAAAAATAAGATAATATACAAATCTAGCCTTTGGAGTTATTCAGGCTGCACACAGCACTGGGGAAGAAACTCTTAGTAAACCGAGAGGTAGAGCATGTGATAGAGGGGTAGCGTCTGCCCGAGGGGAGGGGGACAAAGAGGCCTGCGGCTGGGTGACCAGAGGGGTCGTTGATAATGCCAGAGGCATGGGAAAGCAGCCTGGCACCATAGATCTCTTCTAGAGCAGGGCAGTCCAGGTAGTTTTGATGGCAGTCCTACACTACAGGTAGTTTTGATGGCAGTCCTACAGGTTGTTTTGATGGCAGCCCTATAGGTAGTTTTTGACGATGAACAGATGGTGTTCCTTGGCAGAGTGCTGCATCAATGGAACTCATAACGTACCCCCCCCCCCTGAATAATAATATTCATATCTGTGTAATAAAAATATCTATGTCCATGTCATTTTCCGTGGTTTCCCAAATTCATATTCGGATTTGGGATCATTCCTAGACATAACATTAGGTCAATGACACAACATTAGGTCAGTGACACAACATTAGGTCAATGACACAACATTAGGTCAGTGACACATTAGGCACTGACATAACATTAGGTATGACATAACATTAGGTCAATGATATAACATTAGGTATGACATAACATTAGTTATGCCTTAACATTAGGTGAATGACATACAGTAACATTAGATATGACATAACATTAGGTCATATCAGTTTGCATCATGAGTGCATTTTTGGTTCAGCTTTAACCAGGTGTCTGGGTGTCTTTGTCACAACAACTTGACATTAACCAAGGCGACATAAGGTGTCATAAAGGTATGTCATAGCAGGGCCCTATTCCCTGTACCTGGTTCAACTAAGTCGATTCAAGAGTCCCATTATCCAGATTAAATTAACCCGATGTTTGAATCCGGGATTTTCCTGTTCCTCGAAGGTGGATTCAGTCTCGTTCATTTGAACCAGACTTGAGACTCAGGATAATTGCGCGCGCCCGCCTCAGCTGAAAAGACAGCAAGTGTCGATAGCAGAAATCCTGATCTTCTAACGGCATTGATTGATTGATTGATTTAAAACTTTATTAACAGATTGCAGAATGGGCGTGCCTGCTGGCAGTATAGGCTTATGGAATGAATAATCAAATGAGATCTTGCTAGCGAAAATAATTAGTTCAGCTCTTTCAGAATAACGATAAAAACAAGCCCAAATAGTATATCTAATTGATACAAATTATATCATGAGGATATCTGTATGTGCTTAGGTATTATGTACTATATAAATACATGGTTTCCAAAGAGAGGCTTGGAGGGAGGCTTGCAGTTACACTATTAATCAGGTTTTAATCTGTTTCGGACTTAATCCATACATGCATTGAATTGATTACCATTTGGTTTATACCAGTGACACCTCATGTTCATCATCAGATAACAGTGCTTGAAAAGATAAATGCATTTTCTCAAATTCATTCATCAAAAACGTCAAAGGCTCATTCAATTTATCAAGTCACGTCACGTCATCAAATCCATCAAACAGCGCATCTCCTCATATATTTTAATCCCAGTTACAATATCACAATAACGTGTGACACTGTCACAGTGATACAATTAAATACTCCACAGATTCAGATTCCTCATAATTCATATCCACAATCCGTGCATAGACGCTTCAGCTTGAATGAAACGCATCCGGGTGCTCCGTTAAGCAAATACACAGCGAAGAATATTAAACTAATCAGAGCCAAACACCCGATAGGTTTCATTCATTAAAAATATCCCAGCATTTGCAATGATCCGTTTAGTCCGTTATTAAAATAACTGTGTGTGTCGCGACTCGCGAGCGCCGTATCTGTATAAATATGACGTGCATTATATAGGACAAAGTAAATTCATAGGCTGAATATGATTTATTATCAGCGTTACTGCAGACCTATTATTTTACATTTCAAACGAAGCACAAAAACATAATTCAGAATGGCATAATGGGATCTAGACTGTGAGAAATATTTCAGGAAGGGAGCTGGGATTTCTTTGCGGGGGTGTGGCCATAGTTCATCCAGCTAACTGAACTTAACCCTGCCCTTGACCAGGTTCAAACTTTTTGATCTGTTGTCATAGTGATTTAGACAATCGAGCGTCGGGGAATGGAAAGGTCTGGCTTAAGTCAAGCTATGCTGAAAATTATCCGGCTAACTCAGTTAGCCAGGTACGGGTCCCATTATCAAACATAAAGAAGTTGTGTCTAATGTGTCTTTTCTCTGTTCAGCTGAAGTACAAAGAGGGTGTCCAGAAGGACATGTCGTCCAGCCTGTACTGTGTCCTTCCTGAAACCATCGAGACCCGGCTGGCTAAGGACGTGTCTCACATACAGAGTCAGGTACAATCAAACATGCTTATTTTCACCACAAGTTCTCTATTATCTGGCGATTCCGACTAACATCTTGTCAGTTGGACTTCAAATAAGTGAGTTGTGTTTTATGGGTGCTGAAGTCCAATGATCCAACCGTGCAACAGTCCTCAATAGCATGATATAGCATATTATACAACCGGTAGGTCTGACCACACATTGTGATTGGTCGAGAGCGTTCTAAACCGTGAGTATTATTCAAGATACACTCACGGTCAAATCACCATGAATATACAGTACCACTGCGCTGGCTTTAGAATGGTGTAGAAAGTTTCAACTGCCATTCATCAAACGGAAACTGTGTCAACATGACCTACTCCGCGGAAAACGTTATGTTTGATTTAACTCGTTAACCATAAACGAGTGGATATATAAAGAGGACGGGCCTACATCTACTGGTATTCAGAAAAACAGCATTATTAGACATGCCAATCCAACGAAAGATGAGCTGGTCGCGCTGGATGCGCTGGAGAAAAGCCGCAATTAATTCTTCAACACCACCCAGTCGACGGCCTGGGCATTGAACTGGCCCAACGACCGGAACTATCCGAGGTGCTGATGACTTTTTATGACTTTCGATAGCTTGTTGATAGCCTACTCCATTTGAAATTCCATAGCAACGAGACATCTTTAGGAACTATTGAATATTGAATATTGCCACTCTGTGACGCCTACGCAAAAGGTCAGTGTAATTCTTTCTACAAAAGACATACCGTAGTCTACAAAAATACCAAAACTTACATTGCATTTCTCCTACTTACAAATATGGTCCTTCTAGCAAACACCAGATGTAACTCATATCCAGAAGTATTTTTTTGCTGGACTTGAGTGTAATGTGCTGCTTGGAGACTATGTTGTTCTGTTTGCTACTGTACATCAATAGATCCATAGAGAATCTTGCCTTTTGAAGTACATTTTGTAACAACAACAATTTCCCCATATGTTTATGGTAATACATTATGATATTTAAAGGACCCGTATTGTAGTCCTTTTCAACAAGTTAAATAGTATAAAATGTATACAATTTTATATATTTTTTTAAAACACTCTAGCATGTCTCTGTTTCCCTCTGTTTTAGTCCTGTTCTCAACGTTGAACGAAATTCAGAACAAACTGTCAAAGTAGGCGTTGCATGTCAAAGATTCAGAAATGTCATAAAACGTCATGTGTCATATCACGTGCCATTAAACATTTAAAAAAAAAAAACATAAAACATAGTCAGAAACACACAATGGGTCTCATTCCCGAACGAAGTTACGACAAAAAATTTCGTCTTAGCCAGATTTCGGCCCATTTAAGACATATTAGGGCTGGGAGTGGGAGTCCCCAAATTTTCCTGAGATCAGATTTGATCGTGGCTGAGAGCAGATTTAAGAGTGCTGAGGAGCATCAAATCTCATGATTGATTGACTAATTTAAAATTTCATTATAACTTGACAGACTGTGTTCTCATAGTGATTCCTTCACGTCAACGCTACAGGCCTCCTTGGAATTAATTACTTAATCATAATTTAAATAAATAGGACAATATTTGTACGATAAGAAATTACGCATTTGATCGGGCAGCTGCTTAACCATATCTGAACCAGCTATTTTGGACAAATGTATAATTACTTTAATTACTCAGATATTCAAACATAATTATGCAATTATTGTGAAATTATTGAAAATAATTATTATTTAATGCCTTCTGTGGAATTTGTATTTCTTATTTGTTACACATCTGTTTTAATGATTAATTATATACATTTGAAAGAATGCAGGTCAACATGCAATGTATCCCATTGATTGGTATACAATGGGACAGACCTTTGTTTGATTGATTGATTGATTGATTGAAAACTTTATTAACAGATTGCAGAATGGGTACAGTACAGTACAGCTCAATTATATAAGGGGATGCAGACCAGAGAAAGAATTTCGTCTTGTTTACATCAGGGTCCCCCATTTTCAATTCATCATAACATATATGACACACACGACACAGATAGACAGTACTGCTACATCTATACATTTATGACATACCAGATTTGCAAATACAGTACTGTTTGTGATACAAAAAGAGTCCAGAAAAGAGAGTTCATTTGACGTAGAAACTGTTGGAGTAGGTTGGGTAGGAGGGGTGGGTGGGGGATAGACTTACACTGTACAAGCAAAACTGTACATTGGAATATTGACAAAACCATACTTGGTAATTTACTGTACATTGGAGGGGGTTGATATAGCTATAAACCTGCATTCCTTCGAATATATCATTAATCAATTAAACTTATATTGAAATACACTATATAGCCTATACACCAACACTGAAATAAATAAGAACTAAAGCTAATCGGTGGAAATAGACTGCATTAATATTCCATAACAAGTCTTGTGTGCGCCTACGAATGAACAGTAGCCTATATGCTTAATTATAGAATAATAAGCCATATTGCGTTCATTCATTACGCCCGCCGTAGGCTATATATATTATATTTCATTCATTCATTCATATACAGTACTGCGCGCACCCGTGTGTGTGTGTGTGTGTGCGCGCGCTGCGGCAGGTGTACCGCGAGCTGTATATGATGCCAATACATTAATCGAATCTAGTTTTGATGGCACGCAAGCGTGATTACGAAACCTAGCCGCATTTCTCTGAGACGCTCTCTGATTGGCACTGACTGACGCTAGGTTTCGTAATCACGCGGCTCGCAAGACTCGCAAAGCACTTCCGCCATTCCATTTGCACACAGCTGCGTCACTAGTTGCCCTATAAGGAGCTCTGGATGTGTTGTTTTGTATGCAAATGACTTGAACGGGAACGCGCTTTCGAGTTTAAGACAGAATGCCATTCTCCAAGCAGATATCAGATCATATAATTTGTGCAACCTTTTCAGCCACTTAAGACATATTACCAGCACGTTCAGGACTCAGAGTGAACTTGTCATTGATTATGTCTCAGTGGTTCCAAGATAAGTCTTCCAGAATATATCTTTGAAAAATTTTCGGGAACGAGACCCATTACTATTAGGCTTGACAAATGAAAGGACACTGAACATTGAAATGCCTTCTCTGTTAATATTACTATTAGGCTTGACAAATGAAAGGACACTGAACATTGAAATGCCTTCTCTGTTAATATTACTATAAATCTGTATATTATATATAGACTATAGATTTAGATAATAATAAAAAAATAAAAATAAATATTAAAAGGGGAGAAGGGAAGGGGGGGGGGGAGTCCTTTTACTACCCCCCTCTTCTCTCTCTGTTTCCCTACCTCTCTTTCTGTAGGTGTTTTTATTTTATTTTATTTTGTATCCTCTCTTTTTCAAACTCCATGCTCCATGTATTATGGCAACTGGGGTTATTCGTTAATATAAAATACCACGGTAGTGACCAAAAATATATTTTCTAGTACCTTGACAAAGCATGGTACTGTAGGTTGCCTGCACTGCAATAGGGATATACCCTTTTCTTTTGTATTATTGTTGTTTGCTTAGCTGGGTTGGTTTAGGTTAGCCAGAAAAAACCCTAGCTAGTTGGGCCAATTGCCCTGGGGACTATGCACTTCGAATGGGGTAGTGCTGGAGGATGGGGGGTTAATGTGGGTTTTGTATTAAATGTTGTATTTTTGCTTTTTCTGTTTTACCTTTTCACACCATTTATTAATACTAGTTTACATTTTTTCTTTGTAGTTTGTATTTATCAAAGTCTCAAAATCCACTTAAATTACACTTGATAGGAGCCATGTTCCATCACCTACAGATGTTCCATCCGTTTAGCATAAACTCATTGGGCTGTTATGGCTAATCATACGGGGACCCCCCTGATCGGGAACAGGTGTTTGACTAATTTTACTAACTGGAACGTGAAGGGACTGAACAACCCTATTAAACGCACTAGGGTACTTACCCACCAAAACGGATATAGCCTTCCTCACTGAGACGCATATACGGACTTCCGACAATACTAATCTGAAACGGGGTTGGGTTGGGCAGGTATTTCAGCCAAGCTATCAGACTAGGGCCAGGGGTGCAGCGATTCTAATTCGAAAATCAATTCCGTTTGTAGCATCCAAACTATTTTTGATCCTAATGGGCGCTTTGTTATTGTTGTTGGTAAGCTCTATCAGACGCTTGTGATACTCGCATGTGTATACGCCCCCAATTGTGATGACTCTCGATTTATGACCAATTTTCTGTCATCTATACCAGTGGTTCCCAAAGTTGGGGTCGCGACCCAAAAGTGGGCCGCGAGCAGCCACGGGAGGGCCGCGAGATGATTTCCAGAATGTCCCATAATAATAATAAAAAAAAAAAAAAAATTACATTACTGGTAAAAAGAAATGCTAATAAATGATAATAAATAATATTCAGCCTATGAATTTCCATGGTCCGTATACATAATGCACGTGACAGGTATTATTGGATTCTATTATATATTATTATGCACAATCGTTGCGGGCAAGACCACCTTGTATACTCGTATGCGTGACAAATAAAACTCTTGATTGACTTGAGGTACGGCGAGACACTAGCGACACACACTGTGGTTATTTGAATTTCGGTTGCAAATGTATACTTGTTGCTAGCTAGCTCAAATTCAAAATGAAACGTTGGTTAATTGCGGCAAAAAGCAGAGAAGCAGAGAAGCCAGCGGAGGAGAGTCGAGAAGCAGTTCCACCGCCAGAAAGGCCATCAACTGACACGGGATTGGGAGGAGGTGATAGTCAAAGTAGCCATGTGGATGATGTGGGACCAGGGCCAAGTGCGACACAAAGAAGCACCGACCCAAAGTTGGACCAGCGACAGCCTACCTATAGTCATAGATATCGAAAATATCGTGAGGAATATATCCAACATGGATTCATATGTAAAGTTGTGAACGAGGTGCAACTTCCTCAATGTGTCGTGTGTGCCGACGTCCTTTCAAATGAAAGCTTAAAGCCTTCCAAAATGATACGGCATTTAAAAACAAAGCACCCCTCTCTCGCTGAGAAACACGTTGATTTTTTTCGCCGAAAAGAGCGAGAGTTGCTAGGCCAAAACAAGGTGATATATACACAAACATCAGTCCCTGCGAAAGCGCAAAAGGCCTCATATGAGGTGGCATATTTAATTGCTCGGGCAAAAAAGCCACACACAATCGGGGAAACTCTCATCAAACCCGCTGCTATAGCTTTGAGTCGGAATATGCATGGGGATAAACTGGCTCGTGAAATTGAATCCGTGCCGCTCTCGAACGGCACAATTGCCCGGCGCATCACAGATATGGCCCAGGACATCAAGTGTCAGCTTATTGACAGAGTGAAGCAAGGCAAATATGCTTTGCAACTAGACGAATCGACAGATATCTCGAACTGTGCCCAGTTGCTTGTATTTGTGAGGTACACATTTGATGGGAAGCTGGAGGAGGACATGCTTGTGTGCACTGCACTGGAGGGAACATGCACAGGTGAGGATGTTTTCCTAAAACTGGATGAGAAACTGAAAGAGGAGGGACTGTCTTGGAACGAGTGTGTTGGTGTGTGTACCGACGGCGCTGGGGCGATGGTGGGGAAAAATAAAGGACTGAAAGCCAGAGTCTTGCAAGTGGCACCTCACGTGAAGTTCACACACTGTATCATTCACAGAGAAGCTCTTGCGGGCAAAACGCTCGATGCAGAGCTTAAAGGTGTTCTTGACACAGCCATAAAAATAGTCAACTATATAAAATCTCGTCCACTCAACACCAGGCTGTTTGCATCTCTCTGCAACGAAATGGGCTCTGAGCATGAAGGCCTGCTGTTCCATACTGAGGTGCGGTGGCTTTCACGAGGAAATGTCCTCACGCGCCTGTTTGAGCTGCGGGATGAGGTGCGCTTGTTTCTGGCGGAGAATGCGCCCCAGCTCGCTGCCCACCTCTCCGATCCTGGCTGGATAACAAGGCTAGCCTATCTGTCTGGCATATTTGATAAAATGAATGGACTTAATCTCTCACTACAGGGTGAAAATACAAGCATCCTGTCGCTCAATGACAAAATACTGGCGTTCATGAGGAAACTCGAGCGTTGGATTGCACGGGTAGCAATGGGCAGGATTGATATGTTTCCAGAGCTGGATGAGTTTATGGAGGAAAATGAACTCAGTGTGAACACAGTGAAGATGTCCATAACCAGTCACCTCAAAGCCCTTCTTGAACGATTTAAAAAGTATTTCCCCGAGGAAACAGCACCAGAACAGCATGACTGGATAAGATCCCCATTCACAGTAACAGCATCACACCTGCCATCCGACCTGGAGGACGCGCTTGTTGAACTGTCAAGCGACCGAACCTTAAAGACGGAGTTTCAATCCAAGCCGCTGGCTGAGTTCTGGATATCCGTTGAGGGGGAATACGCACAGCTATCCAATGCCGCAATGGATGTATTGTTGCCATTTGGATCGACATACCTATGCGAAAAAACATTCTCTGCCCTGACCTATATAAAAAACAAGTACAGATCACGTCTGAATGTGGAGGATGATCTCCGAGTCGCTGTCTCCAAAATCAAGCCCAGACTGGACTTGTTGTGCTCCAAGCATAGTGCCCATCCATCTCATTAGGTGAGTTGAACATTAGCGGCGCCTATACTAAATTAAACGCGCTATATGTATTAATTTTATAGTTTGATTATTGTGTTATTTTGTGTATAGTTATTGTGCGTGTTAAAAGCATCCAATGCTTATTACTGCGTAACGTTTGCATGTTTCACAACCACCTCCTATGTCTGTGAGCAGGGGGGAAACGGTCAGAACCATAACATCGTTGTTATACTCTCATTCAGGTGTGATGCAGGCGTCCATAAACGCACCACAGGAGAGAGGGTTGACAGACTGCGTGACAGCATGGCATCACACTTTGTTAGAGACAGCCCAAGTCCACGCAATAAATATGCAGCATGATGAATGATAAAATAATATTAGTTGAATCTGTGACAATCAGTCTGCAAGTGATAATAATCTCTTTATATATAGCAAACTACTGTGATGCTTTTAAATAGTTCATTTTCTGAAGTACATAGGCCTACACGTTTTTCATAATCATAGAATCTATATGTAGGGCCTATATTCATTTCATGGTTGTTTGGTTATTGTGTTGTTTTTGTTATTGTGTGTAGTTATTGTGCATGTTAATAGCACAAGGTGGAGCACACCCAAAAACGTTTAAGAGGTGCAGACTGACAGAACGTACTGAAAACGATAAAGAAAGTTGCACACTCAATTGTCTCTTTGCTGTTTATTGTCACCAATGTTTCGCGTTTGCCTTCTTCAGGTGAAACTTGTTAATAGTGAAACTGTTAATAGCCTCCAATGCTTATTAGTGCGTGTGAAGTTTGCGCGTTTCAACCACCTCTGCTCCTGAGTCCTATCCCAAAGCAGACGGAAGGGGAGCGACTGCAATAACAAAAAAAGTCACTCGCCACTTAAAAAACATTAAAAGCATGCATTTACACATTCTAAAATGTGACTATATGGTTTTATATTAACTTAATAAATAAACAAAAACGAAAAATCTACTTATTTCAACGAAATATTTCAAACTAAATAACTATGCACATAAAACGCTGAAAACAACCGAAGCAAAATAGTATTTTAATGAGGCTATTATTATTATTATCATTATTATTTTGCAACAAGTTAGCTCTCTCATAAATTGCACATATAAATGAATAACTAACTTGAACTAACTTAATAGGATTGAAGTGATATTTGGCTTAAAAAATCGGTCGCATGGCAAAAAAAAAAAAAAAAAAAGCCTGACGATGTGCATTGGGCCGCGGCTCTCTGATGCCTTATTTTTTGGGCCGCGGCCTGAAAAGTTTGGGAACCCCTGATCTATACCACACATAGACACCCACCAACTGATCCTGTCCGGGGATTTTAACTGCATGGTTGACCCTATACTGGACAGGTCCTCTAGGACAGTGGTTCCCAAAGTCGGGGTCGCGACCCAAAGGTGGGCCGCGAGCAGCCACGGGTGGGCCGCGAGATAATTAAAAAAAAATAAAAAAAAATATTTTTTGTATTTTTTTATTTTTTTATTTTTAATTTTTTTTGTCAGGCCACTGAACTTAGAAGCAGGCCAGGACAGTGTTTCTAGTTGTATTCTAAAATGTGACTATATGGTTTTATATTAACTTAATAAATAAACAAAAACGAAAAATCTACTTATTTCAACGAACATTTCAAACTAAATAACAGATTATGCACATAAAACGCTGAAAACAACCGAATAGTATTTAATGTATTTTAATGAGGCTATTATTATTATCATTATTATTTTGCAACAAGTTAGCCCTCTCATAAATAGCACATATAAATTAATAACTAACTTGAACTAACTTAATAGGATTGAAGTGATATTTGGCTTAAAAAATCGGTCGTCTGGCAAAAAAAAAAAAAAAAAAAGCCCGACGATGTGCATTGGGCCGCGGCTCTCTGACGCCTTATTTTCTGGGCCCTGGCCTGAAAAGTTTGGGAACCCCTGCTCTAGGAGGAGAGCTGCCAACTCTAAAACATCTGAGCACTTAAAGGCCTATGTCAGACCCCTGGCGATTTCTATACCCAACTAAGAGAGAATATTCTTTCTTCTCACCTGTCCACCATACTTTCTCGCAAATAGATAGAATAGACTTTTTCTTGGACAAAACCTTACTCCCCTTGGTGCAGTCATGTGTCTACAATAGTATAGTAATTTATGACCATGCCCCTGTAACATTAGCATTAGCCTTCCCCAACCATAAGCCAAATAGATCCCCTTGGAGGCTTAACTCACTTCTATTGTCAGAGGAGGCTTTCATTTCTTTCATTAATTCACACATTGAAATTGTTTTTGAAACCAAATTGATTAATGAAACCCCCCCTTCTCTGATTTGGGAGACCATTAAAGCCTAGCTGAGCGGTTAGATCATTTCCTACAGTGCCTTTACTTATAAGGCACGAGTAGAAAGACAATCGCAACTCCTAAAACTGATCTTGAACGCAGACAGAGCTTATGCTTCTATCCCAACTCCAGAGCTTTATAAAGAACGGCTGTTACATCAGACTCAACTGGGCAGGCAGAACGTGCTCTTCTGAAGGCTAGGCACATCTCTTATGAACAGGGGGAGAAACTGAGTAGAGCCCTCGCACATAGTTTGAGACAAGCATTTGCCACTCAGGTCATTGACCAAATTGACTCTCCGACTGGTTTAAAGACTGACCCCTCAGGTATTAATGAACAATTTTGTCATTTCTATTCTAATCTATATGAAACTGAACATCCAACTGAATCGGGCCTGATGGACACTTTCTTTGAAGGACTAGACATACCCACCATTGATGAGGACTCTAGAGAGACCCTAGATAACTCCATAACATTAGATGAAATAAATAATGCGGTTATGTGTATGCAAAGTGGTAAGTGCCCAGGACCAGATGGTTTTCCAACGGAGTTCTACAAAAAGTTCTCCCCTAAATTGAATCCCTTACTTGCAGCCGTTTTTGATGATAGTTTAACTCAGTCAAGCCTACCCCCAACCCTCCGCCAGGCGTCAATTTCCGTGCTCTTAAAGAAAGGTAAAGATCCTCTTAGTTGCTCCTCATATCGTCCAATAAGTTTGCTCAACGTCGATGTTAAGATCTTAGCTAAGGTGCTAGCTCTCCGCCTAGAATCTGTTTTGCCATCTATTATCAATTTGGACCAAACAGGCTTCATCAGAAACTCCTTCTTCAATATTAGACGTGCGTTTAATATTCTGTACACAGAGACTTCAACACAGCGCCCAGAGGTACTCATGTCACTGGACGCTGAGAAAGCCTTCGATCGTGTGGAATGGGGCTACCTGTTCTACGCTCTCCGGCGGTTCGGCTTCGGTGACGTTTTTATCTCCTGGGTCAGACTGTTATACACTGACCCCGTGGCCTCAGTTAGAACAAATAATGTACATTCAACATATTTCCCCCTTCAGCGCGGGACGAGACAGGGATGCCCTCTATCCCCACTGCTTTTTGCCCTGGTTATGGAACCTCTGGCAACGTCCGTTCGACAATGCCCAGATATTAAAGGGATAGTTAGAGCGACACGGGAGCACAAAATCTCCTTATATGCTGACGATGTACTCCTCTATATATCTGATCCTCTTTTGTCTATCCCACATATCCTTGACACACAGGAAATTCGGTGAATTCTCAGGGTATAAACTCAACCTTGATAAAAGTGAACTTGTACCCATTAACAATGTGGCCAGCCAGGTTTCTTTTAATGCTTTGCCCTTTAAGATCACAAACGATAGATTTACCTATCTGGGTATATCGATCACAAAGTCCCACTCCCAATTACTAAAGGCCAACTTTACACCGCTTCTGGACCGAACACGCCAAGATCTTATACGTTGGTCCACCATGCCCCTATCTTTAGTTGGGAGTAGGGATGCCCCGATCACGTTTTTTGCCACCGATACCGATCACCGATCGTCGTGAGCCATATCGGCCGATACCGATCCTATACCGATAGTTTTTGATTAAAAAGAAATTAAAAATTATTTTATAATTTTTTTTTCTTTTATAAAATATATATATTATATAATTAGACTTGTACTTGTATTATCTGCGAGACATCGCCACCATGCAACAAGTCAAAATGCTCGCTATTTGCAAACAGCTCCACTGTCTGTGTAGCCTCCAGCTCCAAAAAGGATTCTCCGGAGCTGCACCTGGACCCTATACTCGAGTAGCCTCGAGCTACGGCAAGGATTCTCCTGCGCTGCAGATGGACCCTATTGATATAACGTTATTGTGCTTTGGTCATATCACATTCAGCAAGCCCTCAGCTCGAATACGCATTGAATCAATGTTATAAGACATTGATATCAAGAGCTATCTGTAGCTACTGCTAGCCGGCTAGATGACATTAAGACAGAACTTTTTAGTTCAATGGGACATTTCGTTTTGAACAGTGAACTAACATCAGCTAACGCAAGCTAACGGAGGTATCAACATGGACTAATAGACTTGCTGGAGCATTTGTTGATATCAGGAGCTATCAGTAGCTAGCCGGCTAAATACCGTTAGACAATGCCTACTAAAAGTGAATAGTTGACTGGGTAATTTTGTTTAAACAGTAACGATAGCTTGGTAGCTAACGTTAGCTCATGGTCGAATGCACTATAGACTCGAGCAGAGGAGCCGCCTCTCAGTCCTCTGTGTTTACAAACTGTACATGGGTGCGGGCGGGGCTATGGAGGAGGAGCAGCGGCAGTTTGCAGGTCTTGTGTGTCTGAGACAGACAGCGAGTGAGATCTCCGCTTGATCGGTTTCCGTGATCGGCGAATATGACTCATTATCGGAATTCACAGATTGCATATTTATACTGATTATCGGCCGATAACGATCGGTGGCCGATCGATCGGGGCATCCCTAGTTGGGAGAATTAATATAATTAAGATGAGCATTCTTCCAAAGTTTTTATACCTCTTCCAATGTGTACCGATATTTCTCACCAAAATCTTCTTTACAAAACTTAACAGCCTAATTTCAACATTTATTTGGAACAACAAACCACCCAGAATCCGGAAAATATTTTTACAAAGACTGAAAATGTGTGGGGGTTTGGCCCTACCAAACTTCCAAATATATTATTGGGCCGCGAATATTAGAAGTTTACTGTTCTGGCTACATGATACATCTGCCCCGGACGTTCCTGCCTGGTTACACATCGAAGCTAGTTATACCGCCCGCATTTCACTCTCCGCTCTTTTGTGCTATTCAATTCCCCTGCAATCTCCCCAGTCCTGTCTAAATCCTGTAGTGTTACACTCCCTGAAAATGTGGTCCCAATTTAGAAAAAGTTATGGTTTAATCTCTATGTCTACTTATGCTCCAATTGCAGCGAATCATCTGTTTCCGGCCTCCCTCCTAGATAACGTATTTGATCAGTGGTTCAAAAAGGGAGTTTTGAACATGAGACTACTCTATGAAAGCAACATATTTATGTCATTTGAACAAATTAAGAACAAGTATGGTATGCCTGGTATGGAAACAGCACGGCACAGGACAAGAAGGCCCTACAGAGAGTGGTGCGCTCAGCCGAGCGTACCACGGGTATTGCACTACCACCCCTGCAGGTTCTATACAACAAGAGGTGCAAATCCAGAGCCTGCAGAATAATGAAAGACCCTCACCACCCCAACAACAGCCTGTTCATGCTACTGAGGTCAGGCAGACGCTTGCGAACACCAGCTAATAGGATAGAGAGACTTCGGCTCAGCTTCTTCCCCCAGGCCATCAGAGCCTTGAACACTGAACTCTCCACACACAAGCACACATGAGCACACACACGACACACACACTGTACACGCTCACACACTAGCAGCCACTTTAACATGAGCAAGCACACACTCATGCTGCACACGCCCACACTTATGGCCACTAAGGAAAGGTCACTTTAAGAATAGTAGAGTATAACTTGAGATTGTATAATATAGCATGTACAGAAAGACCCAGTGCCTCATCTGTAGCTAACAGTGTATTGCACTACCACAGGACCTAGCATGTCCTACCATGCTCTGTAAATAACCTATGTACATAATACCGATATGCCCTACTCTGTTTACTTGTTTTATTGCACAATGTCGTTCTATTGGATTCTATTATATGTTATTACTATTGTATTATGCACATCGTTGCGGGCAAGACCACCCGCATTTCATTGTATACTCGTATGCCGTGACAAATAAAACTCTTGACTTGACTTGAAAGTATGATTTGCCATCACACCACTTCTTTCGTTACCTACAAGTTAGAAACTTTATACGTAGTCAATCCACTACATTTCCATCCCTGCCTCCAGATACATCACTGGACTCAATCCTGGAGATAAAACCTGAGCTCAAGGGAACTATGTTTAAGCTTTATATGAACATATTCGAGATGGAGGACTCGTCACTCTCAATAATAAAGGGGCACTGGGAAAAGGACTTTGAAATAGACATATCAGAAGAGGTGTGGTCAAGAATACAAAAAAAATTTCACGCTTCATCTATCTGTGCGAGACACAGGCTTATTCAATTTAAGATTGTACATCGGCTACATATATCCAAACTCAAACTGTCAAAAATGTTCCCTGAGGTTAATCCTACTTGTAACAGATGCAAATAAGCCCCGGCCGGTCTGTATCACGCATTTTGGTCATGTCCTAGCCTAGCAGACTTCTGGTCGTCCATATTTAAGCTCTACTCAGACCTGGTAGGTCGGGTACTGGAACTGTGTCACTTCCTGGGCTTTTTTGGTGTTCTTTCCGACGACTTACATCTATCTACCAAAAGCACAACTGAACTGCATCACGTACTCCTCCCTTCTAGCAAGACGTCTCATTCTTATGAACTGGAAAGATGAACATCCTCCCTCATTTGGCAGGTGGATTTGCGATGTAATGTACCATTTAAAAGTTGAAAAGATTAAATATACTTTACGGGGATCAAGTGGGACATTTTATGTGGTGTGGCAACCCTTTATCTCGTATATGGAACGGTTGACTACATCTATCACCTCCTGAAACAAGGACACTGTGTATAGGAACGACTCTGTAACACGAAATACTCTGATAACTTAAAATTTTATATATATATATATATACATATCTTTTTTATTTTATTTTTTTAATTAAATTTTTAATATATATATATTTTTTTTTACCATTATTATTATTATTATTATTATTATTATTATTATTATTATTATTATTATTATTATTATTATTATTATTATTATTATTATTATATATTTCTTTCTACATAATTTTTGGTGTTGGTCTGTTTTTTTAGTTTTTTTTTGTTTTTTTGTCGATAAGTGTATGTATGTCACGTTCGTATTGTCTACTGTAATGTCTAAAAAAACGAATAAAAATATCAAATATAAAAAACATAGTCAGAAACATATTTTCGGTCCAGCTTTAGGCAGAAAAGATAAAGTTTATGTGCACGCCACCATTTTGTACACGCAAATTTGTCCAAGATCTCTTCACACGCACATACGCGCACATTATTATTTGCGTCGATTGTGGCTGCAATTCTGAATGGCTTGTTTCAAGAGGGATGGTTCTTGTCACAGCTGAACTGCAGAATCTACTGTACATGTGTTGGGACAACCACTCGTTGTGTAAAAACAATGCTAAACACAGGAAAAGACTATTTTTACAATAGGGGCCCTTTAAAACTGGAGATATGCATTTGCAAGCAATATTTGATAATTTGAACATACAATGGGAACATGGCTTCCTGTTTGAGAGCTCCTAAAGGTAGGAAGGAGAGAGTAGGAAGAGTATTAACAGTAGAAGAAATGCATTGTAGATGTTGGTCTTTTTGTAGGCTATACTGACGAGAAAGAAATAGTAATTTCTCTTGCCTTATTCTGAATGAAATTTAGTTGTTTTGTAAAATTATTTGTTTATTGTGCGGTTGCCTCTTTTTGCACCTGGAAAAACACAACTCGCCCATGTGTGGTCCAGTTGGTGGGATTTTGGTAGGAATCTATTGGATCAACACTAGTTGATTATTATATTGTGTTTTCTTTTCAGTATTTAATAAGTGAAACTGTATGTTTTAGCTGTATTATATTGTGTTGTATTTATAAAAAATGTCTTTAGTTTATTCTTAATTCAACTGTATGTCTTAGCTGTATTGTGTTGTATTTATTTAGTTTATTCTTAATCAAACTATGTCTTAACTGTATTGTATTGTGTTGTGTTGAAGGTGAAATATAAAGAGTATTGTATTTTATTGTTGTGTTGAAGTTGAAATATAAAGAAGGGAAGAAGGAAGCCGCCTCCACTCTCTACCACCTGCTTCCTGAAACAGCTGAGACCCAGTTTGCCAAACAGATGTCAGAGATACAGAGTGAGGTACTGCATTCACACTCAGATACAGAGTGAGGTACTGCATTCACACTCAGATACAGAGTGAGGTACTGCATTCACACTCAGATACAGAGTGAGGTACTGCATTCACACCCAGATACAGAGTGGGGTACTGCATTCACACCCAGATACAGAGTGGGGTACTGCATTCACACCCAGATACAGAGTGAGGTACTGCATTCACACTCAGATACAGAGTGAGGTACTGCATTCACACTCAGATACAGAGTGAGGTACTGCATTCACACCCAGATACAGAGTGAGGTACTGCATTCACACTATATTATTATGATAAGATACAGAGTGAGGTACTGCATTCACACTATAGTATTATGATAAGATACAGAGTGATGTACTGCATCCACACTATAGTATTATGATAAGATACAGAGTGATGTACTGCATTCACACTGAATGTCCTCCTCATCTTGATTAGCTCCTCATAGAGGGGATGGATGGGGTTCTCCAGAATACAGTCCAGCTGCTTCCACGTCCTGCTCTGCCACAACCTCTAGTTTGTTAGTGTCTCTTGAGTTGATGTTACCCCTCTCTCCCAGTATACCACAATGAAGGAGAGGACGCTGGCTACAGCAGACTGGTAAGACGACTGCAGTAGCCTGTTAAACATGAGACCTGGGTCTCAGTCTGACCCTTCCTATAGAGGCCTCTGGTCCCACCAGTCCAGTTCTCCCAGGAACGTGTGTAGGTCTCCACCATCACCACCTCCTCCTCCATGCTGTTTGTGTGTGTGTGTGATTCATTTTTGTGTGACCTCTTTGTTTATATTTCCATGACCTTTCGTAGTTAATGTACAAGAAGGACAAAGAGGAGCTGTCCATGACCTTACACTCCCTACTGCCTGAGACCATGGACACCCAGTTTGCTAAAGAGATGGCTCAGACACACAGTCAGGTAGGTGTGTGTGTGTGTGTGTGTGTGTGTGTGTGTGTGTGTGTGTGTGTGTGTGTGTGTGTGTGTGTGTGTGTGTGTGTGTGTGTGTGTGTGTGTGTGTGTGTGTGTGTGTGTGTGTGTGTGTGTGTGTGTTTGTGTGTGTGTGTCACTACTAACACAATTGGCAGTGTTAGTGGGTAGGGAGCCGGTGGGGCATGTGTCCTGCGACTCCTACTGGTCGGTCGGGGTGCCTGTTCAGCAGGGAGGGGATCTGGGGCGCGAACCTCTGCATGTGTTACGTTCCCCCAGTGAAACTCCTCGCTGTGAAAAGAAGCGGCTGGCGACTCCACATGTATCGGAGGAGGCATGTGGTAGTTCTACACCCTCCCCAGGCCGACAGTGGGGCAATGCGCGCAACAATCATGGACGGGAATTGGCATAAAGACTAAATTGGGATGGGTAAAAAAATACAGAAAGCCCAAAAATAGAGGGGCGGCTGGGTGGCGCAGCGGACATTGCGCTCGTCACCAACGCAAGAGACACCGGGTTCGACTCCGGTTGTCGGCGTTGCCTCCGGCTTGGGCCAGCCGTCATACTAACTCAATTGGCAGAGTTAGAGGGTGGAAGTCGATGGGTGATAATCTGGACATTGTGGACAGCGACTCCTACAGGTCGGTTGGGGCGCCTGCACAGCAGAGACAGGAAATAGCGGGGGTAGTGTGAGCCTCCCACACGTTACACCTCGCCAATGAGAGTCCGCACTGGCAGGCGAAAAGACGTGACAGGCTGCCTCCTCGTGTATCGGAGGGGACACGTGATGCAAGGCTTCTATCCTCCCTACAACCGGCCAGTGGGGGGAATATGCGAGCAACGTTCAAGACAGGGGAGGGGAGAATTGGCACAGTGGAATTGGGATGGGAGAAAAAATTTAAAAAGAGGAGAAAAGGTGGATTTTTTAAGACTAATATACTTACAAATGTACTCTTAAAACAGCTAATAACAACATTAACATCCATAGGATGTGGGTGGCCATGTTGAAACTATTCCAGCACTGAGCTCAAGCGGAAAGATCAGGAGGAATGGAGCATCCTGCAGGTCAACTAATGGGCTTTCTGGACTGATTACGCTGGCCAATCACAATGGCTTTAGAGTTTTGCTGCTTCTACTAACGATAGTACTTCTGTGGGTGTCTTGCAGAATTTGGCAAGACTATTGTGTGTATGACAATAATGTTTCTCATAATTGTATTTCTGAGAATATTGGTTGGTCATCTGGTTTTTATGGCGTGTGTGTGTGTGTGTGTGTGTGTGTGTGTGTGTGTGTGTGTGTGTGTGTGTGTGTGTGTGTGTGTGTGTGTGTGTGTGTGTGTGTGTGTGTGTGTGTGTGTGTGTGTGTGTGTGTGTGTGTGTGTGTGTGTGTGTGTGTGTGTGTGTGTGTGTGTGCGTGCGTGCGTGCGTGCGTGTGTGTGTGTGTGTGTGTGTGTGGTCAGGCTAAGTACAAGGAGGCAGCAAAGCAGCAGGCGTCCACATCTCTGTACTCTGTGCTGCCTGAGACTCTGGAGACACAGCACGCCAAAGAGGCTTCTGAACTACAAAGCCGGGTCAGTAACTCACAGAGACATTATACAAACTAAGGCTAGAGACAGATATATACAGTCAGCCAAGCCAATATTAGTGAGACACAGCAGTCATGATGTCTGTGTGACACAACACTGTTAGACGCAGCAGTAATACTGTCTGTGTGACACAACACTGAGATGCAGCAGTAATGATGTCTGTGTGACACAACACTGAGAGACGAAGCAGTAATACTGTCTGTGTGACACAACACTGTTAGACGCAGCAGTAATGCTGTCTGTGTGACACAACACTGAGAGACGCAGCAGTAATACTGTCTGTGTGACACAACACTGAGAGACGCAGCAGTAATACTGTCTGTGTGACACAACACTGAGACGCAGCAGTAATACTGTCTGTGTGACACAACACTGTGAGACGCAGCAGTAATACTGTCTGTGTGACACAACACTGAGAGACGCAGCAGTAATACTGTCTGTGTGACACAACACTGTGAGACGCAGCAGTAATACTGTGTGTGACACAACACTGAGAGACGCAGCAGTAATACTGTCTGTGTGACACAACACTGAGAGACGCAGCAGTAATACTGTCTGTGTGACACAACACTGTTAGACGCAGCAGTAATGCTGTCTGTGTGACACAACACTGAGAGACGCAGCAGTAATACTGTCTGTGTGACACAACACTGTGAGACGCAGCAGTAATACTGTCTGTGTGACACAACACTGAGAGACGTAGCAGTAATACTGTCTGTGTGACACAACACTGTGAGACGCAGCAGTAATACTGTCTGTGTGACACAACACTGAGAGACGCAGCAGTAATACTGTCTGTGTGACACAACACTGTGAGACGCAGCAGTAATACTGTCTGTGTGACACAACACTGAGAGACGCAGCAGTAATACTGTCTGTGTGACACAACACTGAGAGACGCAGCAGTAATACTGTCTGTGTGACACAACACTGAGAGACGCAGCAGTAATACTGTCTGTGTGACACAACACTGAGACGCAGCAGTAATACTGTCTGTGTGACACAACACTGTGAGACGCAGCAGTAATACTGTCTGTGTGACACAACACTGAGAGACGCAGCAGTAATACTGTCTGTGTGACACAACACTGTGAGACGCAGCAGTAATACTGTCTGTGTGACACAACACTGAGAGACGCAGCAGTAATACTGTCTGTGTGACACAACACTGTGAGACGCAGCAGTAATACTGTCTGTGTGACACAACACTGTGAGACGCAGCAGTAATACTGTCTGTGTGACACAACACTGTGAGACGCAGCAGTAATGATGTCTGTGTGACACAACACTGTGAGATGCAGCAGTAATACTGGCTGTGTGACACAACACTGAGAGACGCAGCGGTAATACTGTCTGTGTGACACAACACTGTGAGACGCAGCGGTAATACTGTCTGTGTGACACAACACTGAGAGACGCAGCAGTAATACTGTCTGTGTGACACAACACTGAGAGACGCAGCAGTAATACTGTCTGTGTGACACAACACTGAGAGACGCAGCAGTAATACTGTCTGTGTGACACAACACTGAGACGCAGCAGTAATACTGTCTGTGTGACACAACACTGTGAGACGCAGCAGTAATACTGTCTGTGTGACACAACACTGAGAGACGCAGCAGTAATACTGTCTGTGTGACACAACACTGTGAGACGCAGCAGTAATACTGTCTGTGTGACACAACACTGAGAGACGCAGCAGTAATACTGTCTGTGTGACACAACACTGTGAGACGCAGCAGTAATACTGTCTGTGTGACACAACACTGTGAGACGCAGCAGTAATACTGTCTGTGTGACACAACACTGTGAGACGCAGCAGTAATACTGTCTGTGTGACACAACACTGAGAGACGCAGCAGTAATACTGTCTGTGTGACACAACACTGTTAGACGCAGCAGTAATGCTGTCTGTGTGACACAACACTGAGAGACGCAGCAGTAATACTGTCTGTGTGACACAACACTGTGATACGCAGCAGTAATACTGTCTGTGTGACACAACACTGAGAGACGTAGCAGTAATACTGCCTGTGTGACACAACACTGTGAGACGCAGCAGTAATACTGTCTGTGTGACACAACACTGAGAGACGCAGCAGTAATACTGTCTGTGTGACACAACACTGTGAGACGCAGCAGTAATACTGTCTGTGTGACACAACACTGAGAGACGCAGCAGTAATACTGTCTGTGTGACACAACACTGAGAGACGCAGCAGTAATACTGTCTGTGTGACACAACACTGAGAGACGCAGCAGTAATACTGTCTGTGTGACACAACACTGAGACGCAGCAGTAATACTGTCTGTGTGACACAACACTGTGAGACGCAGCAGTAATACTGTCTGTGTGACACAACACTGAGAGACGCAGCAGTAATACTGTCTGTGTGACACAACACTGTGAGACGCAGCAGTAATACTGTGTGTGACACAACACTGAGAGACGCAGCAGTAATACTGTCTGTGTGACACAACACTGTGAGACGCAGCAGTAATACTGTCTGTGTGACACAACACTGTGAGACGCAGCAGTAATACTGTCTGTGTGACACAACACTGTGAGACGCAGCAGTAATGATGTCTGTGTGACACAACACTGTGAGATGCAGCAGTAATACTGTCTGTGTGACACAACACTGAGAGACGCAGCGGTAATACTGTCTGTGTGACACAACACTGAGAGACGCAGCAGTAATACTGTCTGTGTGACACAACACTGAGAGACGCAGCAGTAATACTGTCTGTGTGACACAACACTGAGAGACGCAGCAGTAATACTGTCTGTGTGACACAACACTGAGACGCAGCAGTAATACTGTCTGTGTGACACAACACTGTGAGACGCAGCAGTAATACTGTCTGTGTGACACAACACTGTGAGACGCAGCAGTAATACTGTCTGTGTGACACAACACTGAGAGACGCAGCAGTAATACTGTCTGTGTGACACAACACTGTGAGACGCAGCAGTAATACTGTCTGTGTGACACAACACTGAGAGACGCAGCAGTAATACTGTCTGTGTGACACAACACTGTGAGACGCAGCAGTAATACTGTCTGTGTGACACAACACTGTGAGACGCAGCAGTAATACTGTCTGTGTGACACAACACTGTGAGACGCAGCAGTAATACTGTCTGTGTGACACAACACTGAGAGACGCAGCAGTAATACTGTCTGTGTGACACAACACTGTTAGACGCAGCAGTAATGCTGTCTGTGTGACACAACACTGAGAGACGCAGCAGTAATACTGTCTGTGTGACACAACACTGTGAGACGCAGCAGTAATACTGTCTGTGTGACACAACACTGAGAGACGTAGCAGTAATACTGTCTGTGTGACACAACACTGTGAGACGCAGCAGTAATACTGTCTGTGTGACACAACACTGAGAGACGCAGCAGTAATACTGTCTGTGTGACACAACACTGTGAGACGCAGCAGTAATACTGTCTGTGTGACACAACACTGAGAGACGCAGCAGTAATACTGTCTGTGTGACACAACACTGAGAGACGCAGCAGTAATACTGTCTGTGTGACACAACACTGAGAGACGCAGCAGTAATACTGTCTGTGTGACACAACACTGAGACGCAGCAGTAATACTGTCTGTGTGACACAACACTGTGAGACGCAGCAGTAATACTGTCTGTGTGACACAACACTGAGAGACGCAGCAGTAATACTGTCTGTGTGACACAACACTGTGAGACGCAGCAGTAATACTGTCTGTGTGACACAACACTGAGAGACGCAGCAGTAATACTGTCTGTGTGACACAACACTGTGAGACGCAGCAGTAATACTGTCTGTGTGACACAACACTGTGAGACGCAGCAGTAATACTGTCTGTGTGACACAACACTGTGAGACGCAGCAGTAATGATGTCTGTGTGACACAACACTGTGAGATGCAGCAGTAATACTGTCTGTGTGACACAACACTGAGAGACGCAGCGGTAATACTGTCTGTGTGACACAACACTGAGAGACGCAGCAGTAATACTGTCTGTGTGACACAACACTGAGAGACGCAGCAGTAATACTGTCTGTGTGACACAACACTGAGAGACGCAGCAGTAATACTGTCTGTGTGACACAACACTGAGACGCAGCAGTAATACTGTCTGTGTGACACAACACTGTGAGACGCAGCAGTAATACTGTCTGTGTGACACAACACTGTGAGACGCAGCAGTAATACTGTCTGTGTGACACAACACTGAGAGACGCAGCAGTAATACTGTCTGTGTGACACAACACTGAGAGACGCAGCAGTAATACTGTCTGTGTGACACAACACTGAGAGACGCAGCAGTAATACTGTCTGTGTGACACAACACTGAGACGCAGCAGTAATACTGTCTGTGTGACACAACACTGTGAGACGCAGCAGTAATACTGTCTGTGTGACACAACACTGAGAGACGCAGCAGTAATACTGTCTGTGTGACACAACACTGTGAGACGCAGCAGTAATACTGTCTGTGTGACACAACACTGAGAGACGCAGCAGTAATACTGTCTGTGTGACACAACACTGTGAGACGCAGCAGTAATACTGTCTGTGTGACACAACACTGTGAGACGCAGCAGTAATACTGTCTGTGTGACACAACACTGTGAGACGCAGCAGTAATGATGTCTGTGTGACACAACACTGTGAGATGCAGCAGTAATACTGTCTGTGTGACACAACACTGAGAGACGCAGCGGTAATACTGTCTGTGTGACACAACACTGTGAGACGCAGCGGTAATACTGTCTGTGTGACACAACACTGTGAGACGCAGCAGTAATACTGTCTGTGTGACACAACACTGAGAGACGCAGCAGTAATACTGTCTGTGTGACACAACACTGAGAGACGCAGCAGTAATACTGTCTGTGTGACACAACACTGTGAGACGCAGCAGTAATACTGTCTGTGTGACACAACACTGTGAGACGCAGCAGTAATACTGTCTGTGTGACACAACACTGAGAGACGCAGCAGTAATACTGTCTGTGTGACACAACACTGAGAGACGCAGCAGTAATACTGTCTGTGTGACACAACACTGTGAGACGCAGCAGTAATACTGTCTGTGTGACACAACACTGTGAGACGCAGCAGTAATACTGTCTGTGAAACAACACTGTGAGACGCAGCGGTAATACTGTCTGTGTGACACAACACTGAGAGACGCAGCGGTAATACTGTCTGTGTGACACAACACTGTGAGACGCAGCGGTAATACTGTCTGTGTGACACAACACTGTGAGACGCAGCAGTAATACTGTCTGTGTGACACAACACTGAGAGACGCAGCAGTAATACTGTCTGTGTGACACAACACTGAGAGACGCAGCAGTAATACTGTCTGTGTGACACAACACTGTGAGAAGCAGCAGTAATACTGTCTGTGTGACACAACACTGTGAGACGCAGCAGTAATACTGTCTGTGTGACACAACACTGTGAGACGCAGCAGTAATACTGTCTGTGTGACACAACGCTGAGAGACGCAGCAGTAATACTGTCTGTGTGACACAACACTGAGAGACGCCGCAGTAATACTGTCTGTGTGACACAACACTGTGAGACGCAGCAGTAATACTGTCTGTGTGACACAACACTGAGAGACGCAGCAGTAATACTGTCTGTGTGACACAACACTGAGAGACGCAGCAGTAATGATGTCTGTGTGACACAACACTGAGAGACGCAGCAGTAATACTGTCTGTGTGACACAACACTGTGAGACGCAGCAGTAATACTGTCTGTGTGACACAACACTGTGAGACGCAGCAGTAATACTGTCTGTGACACAACACTGTGAGACGCAGCGGTAATACTGTCTGTGTGACACAACACTGAGAGACGCAGCAGTAATACTGTCTGTGTGACACAACACTGTGAGACGCAGCGGTAATACTGTCTGTGTGACACAACACTGTGAGACGCAGCAGTAATACTGTCTGTGTGACACAACACTGAGAGACGCAGCAGTAATACTGTCTGTGTGACACAACACTGAGAGACGCAACAGTAATACTGTCTGTGTGACACAACACTGTGAGACGCAGCAGTAATACTGTCTGTGTGACACAACACTGTGAGACACAGCAGTAATACTGTCTGTGTGACACAACACTGTGAGACGCAGCAGTAATACTGTCTGTGTGACACAACGCTGAGAGACACAGCAGTAATACTGTCTGTGTGACACAACACTGAGAGACGCCGCAGTAATACTGTCTGTGTGACACAACACTGTGAGACGCAGCAGTAATACTGTCTGTGTGACACAACACTGAGAGATGCAGCAGTAATACTGTCTGTGTGACACAACACTGAGAGACGCAGCAGTAATACTGTCTGTGTGACACAACACTGAGAGACGCAGCAGTAAAACTGTCTGTGTGACACAACACTGAGAGACGCAGCAGTAATACTGTCTGTGTGACACAACACTGAGAGACGCAGCAGTAATGATGTCTGTGTGACACAACACTGAGACGCAGCAGTAATGATGTCTGTGTGACACAACACTGTGAGACGCAGCAGTAATGATGTCTGTGTGACACAACACTGTGAGACGCAGCAGTAATGATGTTTGTGTGACACAACACTATTAGACGCAGATCCCCCCTTGAACAGCCCTTCTAAGGTTTCTCTCCTCCACATTGCCTGTGGTGCTTTTTTCCTATTGCTATGTTTTTCGTGAGTTTCATTCACATATTCATACTAAAATACGGTCTAAAGTATAAATATGTTTTTATCGTTTTCTGCAGCATTCTGCAGAACGTGATTTATAGCCCTAAATGCATTATATTGATGATAAAATACAGTTTGATAGCGATCGGCGCCAGATAAAAAATTTCAAATGTACGTGCTTCTAGAAGTTACTACTTATCATCTGATGTTGACCGGATGGGGGGGGGGTCGTTTATAATTCCGTGGCCAACGTTAGATGATTCATGTAGTGTGGGTGATATGATCATCAGATCAGTTTGTATCGAACACGGTAAAAATAAACGCTGAAACTTACCCCAGTCTCCTCGGGCCGTTGGGCGATGAGCGTGGAGCAAAAAGATTGCTATTATGGGATGTTGAAATATGCGATCCATCTCCAGGTTGTATAATAGTATATACGTCCAAATCATGTTGTTTATCGAGTTATTGGTAACGGATCGCTATCCATTGTGTCGAGCTCGAGTCCTGGGAGCTATAGTGAGTGGTCGGACCGAATTTGATCTCAATGACGTGTTACGGCGTCATTGGCAGATTAAGCATGGCGGGGAATGACGTGTTAAGGCGTCCTTGGCGATTAAAGGGTTAAAGAAGATGTGTCCGGCCCATGGGGACATTAACGTGTGTTGTTGTCGGGCCATACAAATACATTTGATTTGATTTGATTTCATTCTATTTGATTTGATTTGATTTGATTTGATTTGATTAGATAATTCTGTCTGTGTGACACAACACTGAGTAGCAGCAGTTCAGCGAGGTAGCCATCACACACAGGTAAGTGGTAAGTGGTGTGGACATAACATACAAAGAAAAGTGGTCTAAATTTCCAAATGCATCTTTTAGTGCAGAAGGATGAATGACGCCACGTAATTCTACCACTGGGAATTGTTTGTACCAACATTGTGTTGTGTGTCAATTGCAAATGTCCAAGGACTGAGGTTGACATGCTTTTGAGATTTTCAGAACTACTCTAGATGCTGTAGTCAGAATGACGCGGCTCAAAACTGACTTGTACTGTGCATTTCAATCTTTAGACAACTTTATATATATAATGCAAACAAGCAAACATGTCAATGTATATACAAAACATTAAAATGTAGTAAAAATGTACACACATTTTGACTACACTTGCAAACACTATTCACTGCTGTATTCATAAACTGTTTGAATACAGAATTTGTGATGACAATGTTAAAATGTCTGATTTCCTGTTTTCAGAAAAAATACACGGAAGGAGGGAAGCAGGAGATGAGGTCGTCTCTGTACTCTCAGCTTCCTGACACGTCTGAGATCCAGTTCGCCAGAGAGATGAATGAACTGCAGAGTGAGGTACAGGCACACACACACATACACACACACACACACACATGCACACACACACACACACACACACACACACACACACACACACACACACACACACACACACACACACACACACACACACACACACACACACACACAGGCACACACTCACACACTCACACACACACACACACACACACACACACACACATACATACATACAAGTCCTTAAAACGTTATTATTAGTTGTTGTTTTTCATCGTAATTTGTTGAATGTATATAATATGTGTGGCTTGACAATACCTTTGTGGTTAGTACAGTAAGTCATCCTTTATACAAAATTACTGAAATGTGGTAGTTTTGCCTATTCACCACTGCCATGGGCTTTCAGGATATAGATTATAAATGCCTAAAATCGAATATACAACACATAGATAGTTTTGTTCCAACCTCCACCAATTAGAAAATGTCACTCTACTAAAATATTACTTGACTAAATGTTAGCTGGCTTGAACGTAAAACTCACAATACCACTCCATTGGAAGAGAAGCTTAGCAGAGGTATTTCTGGACGGTTCAGATAACAGACTGAGATAACAGAAAGATGAAACATATCAATCCATTTGTCAGTTACACGTTCACGCTCCTAATCCCTCCTGCGAGCATGTGGATAAAAGAAAAGCTGTGGCAAGTTGTGATCTGACAAAGACTTACTTTCACTGCTGTTGAGTATGCTAGCATGTTTAGCTAGTTAGCTTGATGCCATGAACTGCTGTTGTATAAACATTAGAACCCACAGCTGTTCCTACTGGCCAGAGAGGCCTGAGTGATGCTCTGAACGCTCCACGAGAGTTACATATTGCACTCTTGTATTGATGTTATGTTGGAATATATGTTTTTTAATTCCAGTAATATTTTTACAATATAGAGGGGGTTGCATTTGTTGGCCCACTGCCCCTTTTTTTATCAAGGTTTTTTAATTTGAGATTTTGTTTTTACAGGTGGTCCCACATGGGCCAAAAGAAAATAAAAATTAAACAAGGCCCTCCCTCCCCCCACCCCTATACCAGACAAAATCATTCTACAATATCTTAGATCGTTTGTTAATCATTGTTTTTCCTTTTAGCTTTTAAATCACCCGACAACAGTCACATATCCCTTGTATTCTGCAGATAGAGAAGAGGAAAAGTAAGAACATAATAGGAAAAATAAACCGTAACAAGCTGAGAGACCAGGGAAGCCAGTCAGATCGCCTCCGTTACATTATCCGCTTCCATACCCTCAAAGAAAGTTAGGAAAAGATCCCAAATATTGTGGAATTTTTCGGTACAGCCTCTGATAGTATACCTGATCTTCTCCAATTTAACATGATACATGACCGCTCTCATCCAGTGGCCGAAGACAGGTGGTCCCGGGCCCCTCTATTTGAATAGTATCAGCCTTCTGGCCAAAAGTGAGCAGAAGGCCAACATTCTAGATTCCCACCGTCTAAAGTGGATGTCCGCTGGGGCCACTCCGAACAATGCAATATATGGTGATGGCTCCACTTCCTTTCCAAATATCTTACAGAAGGTGTCAAAGATGGTCTGCCAGTAGGTGTGCAACTTTGGGCACGTCCAGAACATGTGGAGCAGAGTGGCTGGAGCGTGTCTACAGCGGTCGCATATATATATATATATCCTATGTCGGGATATATCTTAGAGAGCCTGTCTTTAGACCAATCCAGTCGGTGTACAATTTTAAATTGGATAACCGCATGTTTAAGGCAAATGGAAGAGGAGAAAATCCCCTGTATTATCTTGTCCCATGTTACCTCTGTGATTGGTTCCCCTAAGTCAGTCTCCCATCTGCCCCTGAGGAGGTCTAAAGGTGTCGAGTTGCTTCTATTAAGTAGTTCATCAATTCTGCTTATAGCCTGTTTCTGGATCAGTTTACAGTTCAAGATTGAGTCTAAAAGGGAGGCCGGAGGGCACACTGGGTAGCAGTCCGAGTTCGAAGTTACGAAGCTCCGGAGTTGCAAGTATCTATAGAAGTGTGACCTAGGGATCTTGTATTTCTGTACTAGCTGATCAAAGGAGGCAAAGTTGCCGTCTATATAGAGGTCAGACAGCGTAATCACTCCACTCCCAACCCAACCGTCAAAGGCCTTATCCATCGTTGATGGGACAAACATGTGATTTCTTGTGATCGGAGCAGCCAGTGATAGTTCCCTGAGGGAGAAGGTTCTTCTAAATTGGTTCCACACTTTTATCGAGTGGATGACAACTGGGTTCGAGTTAAAGCTAGATATGGGCTGTGTGAACGGGAGCTTAGCACATAACAAGGCAGATAGGGAGGTGGATTTAACCGACGCACTCTCCAGTACTGTCCACCAGGGGGCTGTGTCCTCCCCCTTTACCCAGTATAATAACGATCTTATGTTTGCTGCCCAGTAGTAGTAAATAAAGTTTGGAAGCGCCATCCCACCCATTATGCAGGGTCTCTGCAGCATAGATCTTTTGATCCGGGGCGGTTTTTTGTTCCAGATAAATGAAGATATCTGGTTGTTTATCTTGGAGAAGAATGTTTTGGTCAGAAAGACTGGAAGACTCTGAAATACATATAGAAATGTCGGCAATACATTCATCTTTATTGTGTTGATTCTCCCACCCAGGGATAGCGACGGGGTCCCAACGTTCAATATCTCTCGCCAGGTTGGACAGTAAGGGTTGATAGTTAGCCATATATAGGTCCTTATGTTCATGCGTGATCCATATACCGAGGTACTTGAACTTTTTAGGGCTAATTTTAAACTGGAATGTGCTCAGAGGTATCCGATCCGCCGAGGTGCCAACGGGCATCAGTTAGCTTTTTTGAATGTTGATTTTGTATCCGGATATTTTGCCGAAGTCCGCAAGTAGGGTCATCAACCGAGGAAGACTCGTTTGGGGTTATGATATGTACAGCAACATGTCGTCCGCGTAGAGCGAGACTTTATGCTCCGAGCCCGCGCGCATGATCCCTTTATCGGTATTCTGCCTCAGAGCCAGCGCAAGGGGCTCCATTGCGATCGCGAAAAGGAGTGAAGATAAAGGACATCCCTGTCTCGTACCCCTATGGAGTTCAAAGTAGGTGGATAGATTGTTGTTGGTGCGAACGGCAGCCATCGGAGACGTATATAGAATTTGTATCCAAGCTATGAGCTTAGGGCCAAACCCAAACCTCTCCGGAGCGTGGAAAAGATAGTCCCACTCCACCCGATCAAACGCTTTTTCTGCATCAAGGGAGAGGACCACCTCAGGTGTTCCGGGTGGAGAGGGGCTATACAGGATATTTAGGAGGCGTCTGATATTAAAGAAAGAGTACCGATTCTTGATGAAGCCTGTTTGGTCCGGCGAGATAATCGAGGGGAGAACCCCCTCCAGACGACAGGGCCAGAACCTTAGCGAGAACCTTGACATCGGCGTTAAGGAGGGAAATTGGACGGAACGAGCCGCATTCCAGGGGGTTCTTGTCTTTCTTAAGGATTAAGGAGATAACCGCTTGGCGCATGGTCGGAGGAAGAGAATTTGTCGAGAATGATTAGTCAAATACGAATTTTTTGTAGAAGTCTGTAGGGTAACCGTCTGGCCCCGGGGACTTGCCACTCTGCATAGATCTAATCGCTGACGTAATCTCTGCAACCGTAAGTTCCTCCTCCAGATCTGCGGCCCTCTCTGGGTCGACTGTCGGGACGCAGACTGTTAAGGAAGGACAGGACACACTCACTGAGAAACATTGCTTATACTGAAAACTAGGGTAAGCCATTTTAAGTTTATTAGTGAATCTTAAAAGTGAGGAACCAGCTGACTTGATTAAAGGGGCGTGTTTAAAACTGCCATTTTGTTTAGTTAAGTGCCCCCATTAAGGGACTGTTTCCTATTTACTAGCAGCAACTGATTTGCTAAGTGAGCCATTAAGAGCCTGCCCTGTTTAAAACCAGAAGTCCAGACTGTGTTGAAATCACTCTGTACTGAGCTCTGTTAAGGAAGGACAGGACACACTCACTGAGAAACATTGCTTATACTGAAAACTAGGGTAAGCCATTTTAAGTTTATTAGTGAATCTTAAAAGTGAGGAACCAGCTGACTTGATTAAAGGGGCGTGTTTAAAACTGCCATTTTGTTTAGTTAAGTGCCCCCATTAAGGGACTGTTTCCTATTTACTAGCAGCAACTGATTTGCTAAGTGAGCCATTAAGAGCCTGCCCTGTTTAAAACCAGAAGTCCAGACTGTGTTGAAATCACTCTGTACTGAGCTCTGTTAAGGAAGGACAGGACACACTCACTGAGAAACATTGCTTATACTGAAAACTAGGGTAAGCCATTTTAAGTTTATTAGTGAATCTTAAAAGTGAGGAACCAGCTGACTTGATTAAAGGGGTGTGTTTAAAACGGCCATTTTGTTTTGTTAAGTGCCCCCATTAAGGGCCAGGTGTTAAGACAGCACTAATTAGTGATAGAGATTTAAAGGCTTGGTGGCTTAGCGTCAGCGAAGCGTCGAGAAACGAAGAGGGACAAAGAGGAGGAGTTTTCCTGGAGTTCTCCGCCGAGGGATCCACCGATCCACCCAGTGCTAAGTACACCATAATCTTATATTTCCCTCCCACTCTGCTATTTCTCTACTTCCTCCCTGCCACTCTTGACAAGACAATATGTCTCATACCTATATCCACAATCTGCTCCTCTAGAACAGATTCAACCCACCCACGGCAGTTTGCTAGCAACCCGGCTAATCTCTCCTACCCTCCTACAGCCACTAATACACCTGTCACAGTACGGGGAGGCTTATGGAATTGTCAATCAGCAGTCAAGAAAGCTGACTTCATTACTGCCTACGCCCATAGTCTAAATCTGCAGCTCCTGGCTCTAACTGAGACCTGGATAACCCCCAATAACTCATCAACACCTGCAGCATTATCTACAAACTATAACTTCACTCACACACCTCGACCCTCCAGACGGGGTGGAGGCACTGGCCTCATGACATCTCCTTCATGGGCTACAAACGTAACACCACTCCCAGAACTGTCACTCTCCTCTCTCGAATATCATGCCGTATCTGTCTCTAATCCTTTCAATCTCACCATTGTTACACTCTACCGCCCTCCAGGTCCACTCGATCACTTCACAGATGAGCTGGACATGCTTCTAAGCTCCTTACCGGAAGATGGTACCCCTCTCCTTCTATTGGGCGACTTCAACCTGCCTGACTCATCTCAGTCAGTCATAGTAGTCTCCCTCCTACAATCGTTTGACCTGACTCCCACTGCCATGCCTCCCACCCACAAAGCAGGCAACTCCTTGGATCTCATATTTTCCCGTAACTCCAGCATCATTAACACCACAGTAACTCCCCTACATGTATCTGACCATTCCTTCATATCTTTCTCACTAACTCTCATGCTTAACCGAAAGGTCTTCACCCCAACTCAAACAGTCTCACTCAGACGCAACCTGCCATCCCTATCCCCCTCCACCCTCTCCTCTGACATACTATCCGCTCTACCTTTGAGTGACACCTTCTCTGCTCTCTCCACAGAGATGGCAACCTCCACCCCCCTTTCAGCCCTTGCAACCTCCTTCAACAAGCTCTGTCCCCTCGTTGAGAAACCTGCCCGCCGTTCCCCACCCAGTCCATGGCTGACAGATCCAGTGAGAGAAAAAAGACAGGTCCTGAGAGCAGCTGAAAGGAAGTATAGAAAGTCACGCCTCACTGCTGACATCGACACATATCACAACCTCTTGTTAACATTCTCCAAAACCATCACTAATGCCAAAGCTTCTTTCTTCCACCATAGGATCGAGGCCTCTGCCAAGAATCTTCGCAAACTGCATGCTACCATGTCCTCCCTCCTCACCCCCCCCTCCCTCATCTTTCTCTGCCGAAGACTTTGCAATCTTCTTTGAGGAAAAAGTGGAGAACATCCGCAGCTCCTTCTCCCAACCCCCACCCATTCCAAATGCTGAATCGAGAACCTCATCCTTCACTCTGTCATCTTTCTCTCCCATTACAGAAGCAGAGACCCTGACACTGGTAACGTCGAACCGTCCGACTACTTGCCAGCTGGACCAGCTACCCTCCCCACTCCTCCAGACCATAGCACCAGACATCCTCCCATTCCTAACGGCAACCATCAACTCCTCACTCAACTCGGGGGTGGTCCCCACCTCCCTAAAACAAGCCAGAGTCACGCCGCTCATAAAAAAAACAACCCTGAACCCTACCGTCATAGGCAACTACCGTCCTGTCTCTCTTCTCTCCTTCCTTTCTAAAGCACTTGAATGTGCTGCATCCAACCAAATTACTGCTTATCTCTTACAGAATGACCTCCTAGACCCTAATCAGTCAGGCTTCAGGACTGGTCACTCCACAGAGACAGCCCTCATTGCGGTCACAGAGGCACTTCACTTAGCAAAAGCGAAAGGCCTCTCCTCTGTCCTGATTCTCCTAGATCTATCTGCAGCCTTCGACACAGTCAACCACCAGATCCTCCTTGCGGCCCTCGCAGGAATGGGAGTGGCTGGCTCTGCGCTGACATGGCTGTCATCATACCTCAATGACCGCTCCTACCAAGTGTCATGGAGAGGGACCCTGTCGGCCACCCGCCCCCTGCGGACGGGTGTCCCCCAGGGCTCAGTTTTAGGACCCCTTCTCTTCTCCCTCTACACTAAATCACTGGGTAACATTATCACGTCTCATGGCTTCTCCTACCATTGTTATGCCGATGATACTCAACTCTTCCTCTCCTTCCCTCCCTCAGATATCCACGTCTCTGAGCGGATCTGTCCGACATCTCCGCCTGGATGACGACCAACCACCTCAAACTGAACCTAAGCAAAACAGAATTGCTCCACCTGCCGGCCAAATCCTCCCCCCTAACCGACCTTTCAATCACAGTCGAGAATGCAGCTGTGACTGCGTCCCCGACCGCCAAGAACCTTGGTGTTGTCCTCGACGACCAGTTGAACTTCTCTGCTCACATCGCAGCGACGACCAGAACCTGCCGATTCTTCCTGAGCAACGTCAGAAGGATCCGCCCCTTCCTGACAAAAGAAGCCACCTAACTCCTCGTCCAATCAACAGTCATCTCCCGCCTCGACTACTGCAACGCACTGCTCGCTGGCCTCCCGGCCACTGCCACTAAGCCTCTTCAACTCATTCAGAACGCAGCGGCCCGCCTGATCTCAAACCTACCGAAGTCGGCCCATGTCACCCCACTTCTTAGGGACCTGCACTGGCTCCCCATTGCTGCACGAATCCGCTTCAAGGCCCTTGACCTAGCATACCGTGCGGCAAAGGGAACCGCTCCCGCCTACCTCCGGTCAATGGTCTCTAACTACACACCCTCAATACCCCTACGCTCTGCATCTTCTGGCAGCCTCAGACCTACTCCTATCCAAGCTCCGGGAGGGTCATCAAAGAGAAGTCGCCTATTCTCAGTCCTTGCCCCACAATGGTGGAATGAACTACCCACCCCAGTTAGGACAGCCGAATCACGTCCAATCTTTCGCCGTCGACTAAAGACGCACTTCTTCAACCATTATCTGAACTTAAAAAAAATAAAAAATCTAACCCTAACTAACCGTACTGTCATGCACTTGTCCTAATAAACTAACCTATACTGTAGCACTCAACACTTTGATGAACATTGTTGCTCAGCTGATAGAGTTGTGCCCTTCCTGATGGCTTGTCGTACAGAACTTGTAAGTCGCTTTGGATAAAAGCGTCAGCTAAATGACTAAATGTAAATGTAAATGCGGAGGGTCCTATATAAATCGTCTAGCGTGGAAGGCCCCACTTGCGAGTCATAGGTGTATAACGATTGGTAGAAAGTTTTAAAGCTTTTATTAACTTTAAGGTTGTCAGTGGCTTTTGAGCCCCGCTCGTCGTTGATAGTGGGGATGGACTGGTTGGCAGTTCTTTGTCGCAGCTGATGGGCAAGTATCCGTCCGGCCTTCTCCCCATGTTCATAGTACCCCTGTCACGTTTTAGTAATGAGGTACTCAGCCTGTCGCATTGAAAGGAGGTCAAACTCAGTTCGCAGCGATATACGTTTTTTCAACGTGTCGGTTGATGGCGAGTGGCAATGTAGTCTATCTAGCTCCAAAATCTCGTCCGTCAGTTGCTTAAGGCGTGCCGTGTTTATCTTCTTTTGGTTGGCGCAATATGAAATCACCTGTCCCCTTAAGTACGCCTTCAGTGATTCCCAAATGGTTAAAGAAGACATTCCCGGAGTCTTATTAATGTCGAGAAATAATGTAATTTCCGAGGTGATGAAGCTTGTGAAGGCTTCCTCCGACAGAAGCAACGGGTTGAGTCTCCACTGGCGGTGGCCGAGCCGTGTATTCGGGATACTCATTTTCATAACTAAGGGACCATGGTCCGAGATAACTATCGCTCCGTATTCGCATTTGGTTACAAGGGGAAGGAGTCTCTTATCCAGGAGAAAGCTGTCTATGCGCGAGAAGGTATTATGGACCGGGGAAAAAAAGGAGTATCCTCTGGATGTAGGATTACGAAACCGCCACACATCAGCTACCCCATATGATTTAAGAAAACGCCGGATTGCACGGGACGAGCTAGACTGGGGGGCCTTCCTGGGCGAGCTACGGTCCAGCACCGGGGAGAGTGCACAATTCATGTCGCCGCCAAGGATGAGATGGTGCGAGGTCATATCCGGTAGGCGGGAAAAAAGGCTGGTGAAGAACGTAGGGTTGTCCCAGTTTGGTGCGTAGATATTAGCCAAAATGACAGGAAATTAATGCAGTTTCCCCACCACTATAATATAGCGCCCTGCAGGGTCGGCATCTACACTTGACATAGTAAATGGCGTGTTTTTATCTATCAAAATGGCTGCTCCTCTGGCCTTAGTGTGGAAGTTGGAGTGATACATCTGTCCCACCCATCCTCCCCCCAGTCGAGCATGGTCCGCAGTTTTTAAATGCGTCTCCTGTAAAAACGCTATGTCTGCATTGAGTTATTTTAAATGTGTAAGTACCTTCTTACGCTTTACTGGGTGGTTGAGTGATTTAACATTCCAACTCACGAAATTGACAGAGCACCCTTCCAGCCCCATGGTATCACCCATGTCGATCATAGTAGATGAGAGAGACCATGCATCTGGAACCTATAGAGAGCTCAGCACAACTGCAGGTGAAAAGCAAAACAGACGTCTGATCAGTTAAGCATGTTGAATGTACAAGTCCGGTAACCCCCCCCCCTTGACACCTATAAAAAACAAGGTGCCAAAAATACCCTTCAGAAACTAATCCACACATAATGTGCTTATGTTGGAGGTGTTCTACCTATGGAGCCAGCCGCTCAGGCCCCGTCGAGCCCCTTAGGTAAAAGAAAATAATATAGAGAAAGAAAAGAAAAATAAGAGTAAAAAAAAAACCTTACTCAGATCTTGGTATTATATAAGGTCTTCAACTGTCCAGTGGGATACACCCAACCAGGTAGGCTAATATAGGTGGCAGCGGTGAACGGTAAGCATAACAATAATACATTAACAACCTCACATCAAGCAGGCCCTGAAGTAAGGCAAAACATCTTACTCCCGAGCAAGGGCAACCAACATGCCCCGTTAAACACAAAAAAGGGTGCCTGATTGGGTGATATAGAATAAAATAAATTGGAAGAGGTGTGGGAGTGTGCGTGTGTCCATGCGTCTACAAATGGGCGTGTACCTGGGCATATGCCCTTCAGTGTTCGTGCATTTGCGTGCACGTGATCCTATGTATGTGTGAGTATGGATGTATCGGACACAGCCAAGGTGTAAACGTATGGGTGTGTAGACGTGAGTGTGTGGGTCCGTGCCCCTGTGTCTGTATAATGTGTAAATGTGTATGCGTGTCTTAATGTGTGTCTGTGCATGCGCGTAGTGCGCGCCAACGTGTGTGTAGTACGCCTAGAATCTCTAGATAGTGCATCCATTAGGTATGCGAGCGCGAGCGCCATCTTAGGTGTGTCTGTATGTGTAAACACACATTGTCCTATTGGGGCCAAAATTATACACTGTTCACATCGTCTGTACATCATAAGTATAGGGCAACGAATTTGCTGGAGGTTGGTGAGTCACTTAGCTTGGTAAATAGTGTCCAGTGGTGTCCTCTCAATGCTAGGCAGACGATGCTACACATAAATGATCACACTGTAGACATTACAGTAGCCTCTATATATATATTGTCCTGTTGTAGTTAATATGATACATTGTTCACATCGCCTGCATATCATAAGCAGCACGTACACACCGATACATCTCTCTTTCTATGTGGTCTCACCCACCGCTGCGTGCAAAATGTTCTTTCTGACGTAGCTCATTGCCTCCCCTGCATCGGTGAACTCTTTCTCTTTTCCCCTGTGCGTGATGCGAAGTCGGGCTGGAAAAAGAATGCCGTATCGGATGCCTTCACAGCCGCATAATATCTTCCTCACCTCCGTAAACGCAGCCCTGGCCTTCGCGACGCCTGTGGCATAGTCTGGGAAGATTGCAATAGACATTCCGTTGACCTGTAATGGAGCCTCAGCGCGCGCCCGTCTCAACACCTCGACACAATCCTGGTAATAGTGGAGTTTAGCCACAATAGCACGGGGCTTCCCGTCTGGCCTCTTCGGCCCCAGTGCTCTATGCGAGCGGTCCACCAGCACTTCATCGTCCATTTGCAGCACGTCTCTCAGTAGCTTTGAGACCGATGCAGTGGAACTTGAGCCGTCCGTCTCAGCTACTCCAAGTATCCTCACGTTACACCTCCTCATCCTTCCTTCCATGTCGTCACACTTTCCCCTGAGACCAGTCATCTCCGTCTTTAGGTCTTCGACTGTGACTTGTAGCGTTGCCACCTCGTCCGACCACCTCGAGAGACCACCCTCCACGTCCTTAACCGCAACCTCCATTTTGTTCATGTCCACACGCAGTGTCGCTACACAGCTTCGCATTTCCTCCTTTATCGCTTTCAAATAATTTCTGATAAGGTCGAACTCTTTGGAAAGTGCACCTTTCAATTCCGATTGTATTATCTCTGCGATTTCGGATTTCAGCGCGAGGAGAATCTCCGTCTTTAAGGCTGTGGTATCCACGCCGGCCATCTTTGACGGTGTGGTCGGTGGTGGCCCAGAGGCGGAACCCGAGGCTTTCTCAGGCCTACTTGTAGTCGGGACGTATCTGTATTTGCGAAGGTTTGATGCCATCTGTCCGTGTAAAAAATGACCAACGGTTTGAACAAATGTACCCTAAGTAAGATTCACTAAGTTATGTAAATCCGTAAGCTTATTAAATTAAGATAAAACAACAAAAAATAGAGACTCGACGGGAGCGAGCACAAAAAAGCGTACTACTCCATTGCTCGCCTAGCCACGCCCCCGGCCCACTGCCCCTTTAAGAGGAGCGTTGTCTCTTGAATAGTTCTGAGGCAGGTGCGTGTGTGCAGCGCTGTGGCAGCTATACCCAAAGCAGTAGACTGAAAAGTGTCTAGAAACAAAATATGCTTTGTAACAGAACCGAGCCTTAACACTTTCAGAGCCCAAGCTTAATTCCTTTTTACCCCCTTGAATGCCCAGCACCACTTCAATGTTAACGTTAATATCGCCTAATCTATGTTTTAAATTATGGCTATGTGTCTAATCTGCCTGTCGCTTATCAAAGACTCATTTTCCAGTCAACATTGTCGCTTCATTTCCGTTTTCTAGCATTTTGAAAAGCACTAGTTTTCACGGAAAAAAGAAGACATTCCATGATAATCGCCCTTTACTGGAATATTCTAGAACGTTGTAATTTTTCGGCCTATTTATGAATAGTTTTCAAATAAACGCTAGATTATCGATAGTATATGTGTACGCATGCACGCTCTGGCCGCAAGCTGAAAATCGATTCTCCTATTTCCTGACCGCTCGCACAGTGAAACAGCCATATCACATAATTACATAAAAGCTTATATCTCTGTGAAAACGAGTCTGATTATCCTAAGACTGGTAACATAGATTCCTTACCTGAGATCAGATCCAAATGGATTATTCCAATTCCTGATCGCCATTTCGAAAAAATCAATCCTTTTATTGATCTACTGTAAAAACACATAATCCCTGCTGCTCTGAGGCTCCAGAGTGAAACTGATCGACGCCGGCTGCGTGAGTGAGAAGTAAAACGTGGATTCCGTTTTTTTTTTCTCATTCATTTTCATTGAGTTCAATCCAAAAGGGTGAATTACCATCTGGGAGACGATAGGGGGCGCTTTTTTCACATCTGAGCGCCTGGGGTGGCTGAATTTCCAACGGTAGACTCGGTTGATGAAATATGAATTCAGATCGCTAATAAAAAAAATAAAAAAAAATTCTCGTGATGGGCATTCAACCCGCGGGGGGTAAACCCGAGAAAACTCGGATTGGGCAATCAAAGTGTTAAATAAAAGTTGTAAAAAGAAGATGGCCGTTGAGCCTCGTCTGTTTTTAAGGGTGCAACATATGCTTGCAATTGACAAACAGGAATTCTGATAGCGCTCTGAATTTATAAACGGCCCACTTTGTGCCAATATATGAATGCACCCAAGTATTTTGACATAAAACCCTTCATGTGTGTGCGTGTACGCTGTATTTCCTGTCTGCTATCAGAACAAGTACAAGGAGGTTGGGAAGAGGAGCCAGTCCATCAGTATCTACTCCCAGCTACCAGAAACCATGGAGACACAGTTCGCCAAAGCCGTCTCTGAGATCCAGAGCCAGGTGAGAGACACTGCAACACATCTGTTTCTGTTATCAGTGTTTCTTAAACCGAGACACAGTACGTTGCTTTTGTTTCAGTGCTAAGGCCAGTGTAATTAAATGTTTTTCTCATGGTCAACATAGCCTACAAACACAAAACCAACAATTGATCTGTTCCATCCAGCCAACACCAGATTATAGCTCAGGTCCAGAAGTCATAGAACTCCATTGTTGTCCAAAAAAAGTCACAGAGTCGTACTGTTTGTTCTGGTCAGTATAATTCATCATGTTAAAACAAGTCACAGAGCTGCACTGTTTGTTCTGGTCAGTGTAATTCATCATGTTAAAACAAGTCACAGAGCTGTACTGTTTGTTCTGGTCAGTATAATTCATCACGTTAAAACAAGTCACAGAGCTGCACTGTTTGTTCTGGTCAGTGTAATTCATCATGTTAAAACAAGTCACAACTGTACTGTTTGTTCTGGTCAGTATAATTCATCATGTTAAAACAAGTCACAGAGTCGTACTGTTTGTTCTGGTCAGTGTAATTCATCATGTTAAAACAAGTCACAACTGTACTGTTTGTTCTGGTCAGTATAATTCATCATGTTAAAACAAGTCACAGAGCTGTACTGTTTGTTCTGGTCAGTGTAATTCATCATGTTAAAACAAGTCATAGTACTGTTTGTTCTGGTCAGTGTAATTCATTGTGATGAACACAGGCTTGGGACTGCTTTCTGAAGTGACAGCTCTTGTTTCTGAGTCTCCCTGAACCGGAACGACTTCTGAAGCAAATCGCTGCTGTACTTCACAACAGAACGACTAGACAAAACCTTTTTGTTATGTCCAGATAATAAGATCATTAAGCCATAATCTCCACATAATGGCATTGAGAATATGTTTGCAATCCACAGTTGTCTCCTGCACCCATTGTTATGTCTGTAATGATCAAGGAAAGAATTATGTTTAATTTTCCAGACCAAGTATAAAGAAGCAGGGAAGAAAGAGGCATCCAGTTCTCTCTACTCTACTCTACCTGAGACAATGGAGACACAGCATGCTAAAGAGGCTACCCAGCTACAGAGTCAGGTACACACACACACATGCACACGCACGCACACACACACACACACACACACACACACACACACACACACAGCATGCTAAAGAGGCTACCCAGCTACAGAGTCAGGTACACACACACCTACACACACACACACGCATGCACGCACGCACACACACACACACACGCACGCACGCACGCACGCACGCACGCACGCACACACACACACACACACACACACACACACACACACACACACACACACACACACACACACACACACACACACACTCAAACTCAAACTCAAACCAACAAACACATTTTTGGCCACTGATCTAGGAACAGTCTGAATGAAAACACGTCCAACAACCTTTCTGTGCAAGGGGACAGCTTGATCTTTGCTTTGCGTTTAGTGATTAAGCCATCACTGCTTTGTGTTTTAGTGATTAAACCATCACTGCTTTGTGTTTAGTGATCAAACCATCACTGCTTTGTGTTTAGTGATTAAGCCATCACTGCTTTGTGTTTAGTGATCAAACCATCACTTCTTTGTGTTCAGTGATGAAACCATCACTGCTTTGTGTTTAGTGATTGTGTTTAGTGGAGTGATTAATTAAACCATCACTGCTTTGTGTTTAGTGATTGTGTTTAGTGGAGTGATTAAACCATCACTGCAACATGGAACCCTGGGCCCTCATTTATCAACAATTCTTAGAAAGTGTTCTATTTTCATTCTTAAGCACAGAATTTAGAATGTGTGTACGTACAGAAAAATCGGGATTTATCACACGTGCGTAGACGTGTCCCACGCACACCTGCAAGTACTCTTGTGTTGATAAATATCACTTGATCTACGCTCCATGCTCGTGCACGGTTTTACGTATTTGCATAATAGAACCGCCCCGTAATTAACCATATACGGTAATGAAACACCCCCATGAAATGTGGAAAAGTGGACTAAACCGAGCGAATGCCTGGGAGAAATACGCGACAGGCTGACTGACATGTACACGGTGATGTCGGAAACAGTTGGATATGATATCTATTAACTTCCTAAAGACCATTGCTGCCTGGGCAGCGCAAACACTAATAAAGACTGTTAACCACTGTTTGGCGTTGGTGTCATTAATAATAACCGTGCTGGAATATGAATACCCTTTTTCGCTTCTTTCTTTTAAAGTTCGATTACCCAGGGATTAAAGTTCTCCGTCAATTTGATTACGAATTGCGACGGATTTTCTGTACATTTTCTACCTGCATGGTTTAATATGATTCTGATTCTATTTTTATGTCGGTATTAGGTATAGCCTATATAAATTATATATGCATAGCCTACATTATGCAACAGTAATTTGCGCATAACGCAGCATCATGGCACAGACATGTCACACGGAGCCCCGCGCCTGCATACAGTAAACTAACTTGATCGTTAATATAACTGTTGTCCTTGTATCTTTACGCTTATGAAAACATTAAATAATATGTATAGGCTATAGGCCGTCGTTTTGCCTTAATAGCCTATATTCTCAAATGGCATTTAATGGCTATCCGCTGTGGGCTATCTCCTCGCTGACGGACCAGTATTACCTTTATATCATATCATATTCCTATGTCTCCAAGGAATCGTGGGGCTCTGGGGAATAAAGGTTGGGAACCCCTGCTATAGCCTATCCTAGGCTATTTTATTTACAGTAGTCTATTTATGATTTGTTTCCATAGCCGGTCTCAGTTATGCTGTGGCTGAGATGGGTCGGGATTGATGAAGCTGATAGGAGACTGCTTCTCGGCTATACGAATTAAAGCCACGATTGAAAATAATGTACTTCCTTCTTGACAATAGCATATACCAGGGGTAGGCAACCCTAGGCACGCGTGCCTGCATCGCTTTTTATTTTAAACAATATTTAATCGCGTTTGGAGGTGGGTGTTCTGCGTCTGCCCCCCCCCACCTGTGCCAAACAAGCAGGCCAACCTCTTGTTCGCGCGTGAGCCCGTTATAATTACACTACTGTCGCTATTTTATTTTTTATATTTTATTTTTTTATTATTTTTTAAACAAACATATAAACAAACATGACAACACACGATAAGATATACAAGCATTAATTGTCAGGGCACATCCAATGAGATCACCTTTTAATACCTGTTATCTAAAAAAAAACCTACACACATATGCTCAGCTCGAACCCCCCCCTCCCGGACCCCACCTTGAGAAGTACCTCCACTATCCCTCGCACCTAACCAGACACTACCATTATAAGCTAGCTTTTATTCTCTCCAACACTTCTAACCACATTGACATTTTGGATTCATTGAGACCCAGAATTCTTGCTGTAGATATTTCATGGTAAATTACATCGAGATATGTAAGAAACCAAACTTTACGGCACATTTTTTCCGGTTGAAACCAGCGTGATGCGATCAGCTTTTTGGCTACTGTGATACCCGATAAAACCAATCTCTTTAGCTGTGGATTCACTGCAAACTCAAAAACATCATTCAACAGCAATACCGAGGGGTGTACAGGTATATTCCAAGATACGAGTTTTGATATTTGTTGGGTCACATCTTTCCAGAATGCCTTAACTGGTGAGCAGTCCCAATACATGTGCATAAATGTCCCTTCGTCCCCATTTGTACATTGGCTGCATTTGGAATCTTGTTTGAGCCCCATTCGGCACAGTCTTATAGGAGTCAAGTATGTCCTGTGAATATAGTTAAGATTGATTTGTTGATGATCCGGGTTCCTTGATGTAAGTCGGACATTTGCCCAGGCTCCTTGCCAATCAAAGTCATTTTCCAGGTCTGGTATATCCCTCCTCCAGACAGAGTCAAGTTGGAGGGTTTCATACGAGGACGTTAGTAATTGATGATAAAATTCTGAAACAAAACCTCTCGATGTCTCTCTTGCGTAGAAGAATTTGTGGTATCTGTGGTGTTCAATTGGTCTGTCTAATGGAACACCGTGAGACTTCAAACATAGCTCTAACTGTTTGTGAAAAAGCCATGTGGACTTGGTGAGATTACATTTTTTGCGTATTTCTTTATCACTACAAAAACCCTGTTTGTTAAAAACATCCCCTAATGAGTGTATGCCTTGCTCTTCCCATAGGGAATCTTATAGGTCGTTTTCCAATTAAGAGAGCATTGTTATTGAATAAGGGAGTATGATTGTGCCATTCTTGTGGGTTAGGATTATTTTTTTGTGATTCACGCCATATCCGGATCGCATGAGTAATTATGGGGCCAAATTTTCGTTCACAGTGCTTGATTGGTAGTTTAGTGTATGCTATGTCCTTCAGTCTATGTGGGGCTACTATGTTTTCTTCTATTTTTCTCCAAGATGCTAATGCTTGGGAGTCAAACCATGTTGTCAATGGACTTAATGAGTACGCCTTAAAATATAGGAAAAAATCTGGAAATGCCATGCCACCATCTGCTTTATTTCTCTGTGCGGTGGATCTTTTTATACGTGGTGGTTTGTTATTCCAAATAAATTTGTATGTGGAGGAGTGTAATCTTTTCCAGTAACCCTCTGGAGGGGGTAACGGTAGCATTGAACAGAAGAAGTTGATTTTAGGTAGTACATCCATCTTAACTATTGATATCCGTGCTTGTACTGTGTTTTTAAGTTTTGCCCAGGTTTGCCCAGTTTTGCCAAGGTCGTCTTTGATTTTGTTTAAGATTTTTGTGTAGTTGTGCTTCACCGTTTGTCTTATGGTAGGGAATATTTCCACTCCCAAGCATCTGAAATGTTTTACCATCGGTATCTGTCCTGGGAGGGTTGTATCTTTTTTTGCAGGGGTGTTAAGTGGAAGGAAAGCCGACTTCGGCCAATTTATCTTAAATCCCGATAAATCACCAAAGTCCTCAATCAACTTGAGCAGATGAGGCAATGTGGTGTTGGGGTTTTTCATGAACAATATTACATCGTCCGCATATAAACAAATTTTTTGTTGTGTGCCCTTGATTACGATAGGTTCTATGGATTGGGATTGTCTTATATATTGTGCTAAAGGCTCTAATGATAGATTGAACAGTCCGGGACTAAGAGGACAACCCTGTCTGGCAGAGCGTGATACCGGAAATATTTCAGAGATGATTGTGCCTGTTGTAATCATGGCCGATGGGTCTTTGTATAATACTTTAATCATATCGATGAATCCTTTTCCTAACCCCATCCTTTCTAGCACTGCCCACAGATACGACCATTCCAGCCTGTCAAAGGCCTTCATAGCATCCAGGGACAGCATCGCCTTAGGTATGGTGTCCTCCTTGTCGGCATCAAGTACGTGCAGTATACGTCTTATGTTCTCAGTGATCAGGCGGCCTCCTATGAAGCCAGTTTGGTCCGGGTGAACTAAAGACGTCATATGCTTTTGTAATCTGATGGCTAATACCTTAGAGTACAGTTTGATATCTGTTCCGAGGAGGCTTAAAGGTCTATAACTACCGCACTCGTTGGGGTCTTTGTCTTTTTTAAGGAGGACTGTTATGAGTGCAATATTGTCATTTTTATGGAAGTTCCCCTCCTTGACTGAGTATAAGATCATATTTAGTAATAAGGGGCCAATTATGTCCCAACAAGAAAGGTACATTTCTGATGGGAAACCGTCTCTTCCTGGAGCCTTACCACTTTTCATTGCGGTTATGGCCTTCTTGAGTTCCTCTAGTGTGATCGGTATTTCTAACTGTTTAGCGTCATCCTCTGAAAGTTTAGGGAGAATAATTTGATTAAGAAATGTGTCCATTTTGTTTTGATCGAAGGTCATTTCTGATTTATATAAGTCGGAGTAGAATACTTTGAATGTATCGTTTATTTTTACAGGATCTGTTACAAGTACTTGTTCTGCTCTAATGGTAGTTATATCTGCAAATGTTGCATTAATTCTTAATCGCATGGCTAATAGGTGGCTGGGTTTGGAACCATGGGAGTACTGCTGTTGTCTTGTGCTGCGTATTTGTATTTCCGATTGTTGTCTGTATATGGCATTGATCTCTATTTTTAGTACGTTAACTTGATTTTCTAGTCGAGTTGAGTTGTTGTATTTCAGAGAATTAAATAACGTTGAGTAAAGCGTTTCCAGCTCATCCAGTTTTGTGCTTTGATTCTTGCGCATTTTGGAGGAAAAGCTATCCGTGAAGTCTTTGATCATTCCCTTTACCGACATCCATATTATTCTGGGGTCTTGCACCGAGTTTGCATTCTCCCGTTGGAATACTATAAGAGCTTCTTTGAGTTGTGTAATGAATTCCTTGTTGTTAAGCAGCAACGAGTTAAATCGCCATCTTGGGGCTCGGGAGGATAGTATACCAAATGTACCTTTAAGGAGTAAATAACAGTGATCTGATAGTGCGTTGGGTATCATTTCCACTTCATAATTATCAAATAGTCTCTGTGATGCAAAGACATAATCTATTCTGGATAGTGTATTATGTCTCGCAGATCGACAAGAGTACTTTCGGGTCGTGGGATTAAGTAACCGCCATAAGTCATTTACACCTGTAATCTTTGACCAATTCTTTAATGCCTTCGATGAATTCTTTTGTTCGCTGGAAAAGGTGAGGTAAGATTTGTCCATCCTTGGGTTCCAGATGGCATTAAAATCCGCTCCTATTATAAATGAGTAATCGGGAATGTCTAACATTGCATTGGTTAGTGTAGTGAAGAAATCTTCTTCGTACAAATTTGGGGCGTATACCGCTATCAACGCTATTTTCCTGTTCTTATGTTCAATCTTAGCTATAGTTATCCGACCTTCTACATCAGACCATACTCCCTTTAGTACAATATTCAACTTACGTTTAACGACTATTGCTACACCCCGAGTTCTCGTACCAATAGAGGAGTGACTGATATTATGGTATATGTTGTCCGCTAATTTATCTATGTCTTTCCCTAGAATGTGTGTTTCGCTTAGCAGAGCAATGTCCACATGTTCTTTTTTCATCAGTGTGAGCACGCTTTTGCGTTTGAGTTGGTTATTTATTCCCCCGGTGTTCCATATCATTATATTCAAACTAGCCATAGTCTATACATGTTGCATTGTAATTTTTGGTAATGCTTCTAGAGTGCGAGGCAATAATAGATATACATCCCACTAGTGAGGTCCCGTTGAGAGCCGAGCTTAAAAACATACATATATACAAATAAAAATCCCCTACCCTTCCCTCCCACCGAGAGTCGTACAGGATTGTGTTCCATGAACACAACCTTTGCGTATGACTCCCTCCCTTGCACCACCGGATATCCCAGAATGATCCAATTATCCTTAACATTCCTATGTATACCATAGGATCTAACACTCTAAATTCTACCATAAGTAGAATGTCGACTGTGGCTTGGCCACTTACCCGTAAAAAATAAATAAATAAAAATTTAAATGAGATAAACTAAAAATAAAGACCAAAAATAAGCTTCAATTGTCATGCCCTAATCACTTACATTTTATATGAACTTGTGTAATTTATAGTAACCTATGAATAATATGAAGGTATTGAACTGAAGAGAGAGCCTCAATAAATCAGAGAGAGCGGATGAAAAAGAAAAAAAAACAAGTAAAAGGAAGAGAACATTAACTTAGATCTTAAAATAGCATTGCTATGCTTAAACATCTAAAGTATAAATTGGAGAAGTAGTGAAATTATTTCCCATTAATAAAAAACAGTTTTTAAATACGTATATGCAGCATTTCCCCTGACCGGGGTGGGCGATGATCGTTGTGTAGAGTGATCTTTCAGCCGGCCGGCTATGATGGCTCTGTGGTTCTGCATCTAGATAGCTGTTGATTATTCCCCCGAGGGGCTTCTGGTAGAGTGAATGACCACGTATTGCTGATATTCCAGAATGCTCCATATATCAAAGAATGCTTCGATGTTCTAGATTATTCCAATATGTCATTTTTACATTGTCTGAATGTTCCAGTATGTTCTGGAGTGTTCCAATCTTGAATCCAATATGTCCGCAATAATATAAACACGTCGGGGAAAGCATTCAAAAACTCTGAGCACGTAGGTCTCTCTGTCCCAAATCCTCGGTTATTAAAGATTGTACTATATGGTGACCTTGCATAACTGAGATTTAAAAGGCCATTTATACACTATTCTGCGTGTTGTTCAGACAGGAATTTGGCTGCATCTTCAGGCGAGTTGAGGAGAACCCTTGCTCCTTGTTTGTCGACAATGCGAAGTATTGCAGGGTATATTAGTAGGGGTCTGTATTTCCCCAGGTATAGTTGAGACATCACCGTCTTGAACTTGGCACGCAGTTCCACTACATCATGACAATAATCTTCAAAGCAGTGTATTGGTACCTCCATGTATTTCAGATTGCCTTTCATCCTGCGAGTTTCACGAATAATCATTTCTTTTATTCTGACTTGGCGCAGGATAACCAATATAACTCTGGGCTTAGCGTTATTGTCACTGGAGCGGGGTCCCAATCTGAAGCACTGATCCACCTCCGGTATTTTAGGAAGGATCCCTGTTCCCAAGATTTTCTGTAATTCTGTGGCAAACTCTTCAGGGTTTGCACATCTCACTGATTCGTCCAGACCGACAATACGAATATTCAGCTTGCGTTTTTGATATTCCATCTCGAATATTTTGGCTTTCTGTTCTTTATTGATTCGCGTAAGCTCCAACGTTATTTGGCTGAGCTCCGTCTTGATTTCATTGTAGTTCCCCTTCATCTCAGCAGTTAGGTTAACTTTGTTAACCTCTACTTCATTGTAGATGCGAGTGAAATTGATTTTGTGGGCTTCCATTACTTTCTCCAGAGCCTCGGTGCGTTTATTCTGTGCGTCGGCGTCCGCTCTCAGCGCATCAATTTTGCCTTCAATAGATTCTTTAATAGCATCTACTTTTTGAGTTATTATCTTCTCCGACAGTTGTGATTGGAGGATCATTTCCTTCATTATTGTCTTCCCCATTTCCTCCATTTTCCGGATGATATGTTCGGTATCTGCGGAGGTGTTTGATGGAGTTGAACTTGAAACGGCCTCTGTCAAGTCTATATTTCCTGCTGTCCGCTGTACGAATCCTGGGTCCCGCGGCGGGACCTCTTCGACTGGTTTTGGTTTGGCTGTGTCTTTCCTTGTGTTTGGCATCTCGATTCTTTTGGTCAATATAGTTAGTTGATAGTCTCAGTTGATATATGCGTCAAGTTTTAAACGCATTAATGGTTTAAAAATATGTTTTTAAAACGAAAAAAAAATAACGGGTGAGCAGCTGTGTCACATGCGACCTACTCCATTCTAACGCTAAACCGGAAGTTTTTCACTACTGTCGCTATTTTACAATTAACTATAATGAATTACGGGTCATACAGAACACGCCAGTGTTGAAACTTATTTCCGCTTGGAAATTCATATTCTACCGCTGGGCGCCAGGTACGCACAAAGTCAAGCACACGTTCAAATTGATAAGTCGCACACTTTGCTTAGAAATGATCGTACGCACGGGTTACGCACATATATGTGCGTACGCACCATTGATAAATGAGGGCCCAGGAGATTGTCATTCCATGGTACAGGAGGTGTGGGGAGCCGCCAGGAGGACCCCCTCATTAGTATTATTATATATATATTTTTTTTTATTATTTTTTTTTTACATTTTTTCTGGTCACGCAGGACCGACAGAGGAGAGGGCAAACAGGAGGAGATGTGGGGAAGACATGCGACAAATATCGTGAGGCACTATGCGGTGCGCCACGAGGCTAATGTGTTGTTCCTCTGTGTGTCCAGGTGAAGTATAAGGAAGGAAGCAAGAAGGAGGCGAGTAGCTGCCTGTACCAGCAGCTAGCTCAGACCACTGAGACCCAGCAGGCTAGAGAACTCAGCCATATGTACAGCCAGGTAACCTACACACACACACACACACACACACACACACACACACACACACACACAGACACACAGGTACGCACACACAGGTATGCACACACACACACTCACACACACACACACACACACACACACACACACACACACACACACACACACACCCACGCACGTACGCACTATAGGTAATCCTAAACATATCTTTGTCCATCAAATTTGTCATGCTTTCCCAAATTCATATTCGGGCTTATCCCAACAAGGTGTTGCTATTTATCTACACCATATCATGGAGCTATAATTAACACAACACACAACGAGGCAATGTTCCTGATGACATCACTGGTAGCCATATTCAAACTAATTTACTCACAATAACTACAGTAAATAACTAAATGCATTTTGTGCAAAACTGTTGTGTGTGAGATTATGTGCAAAATAAATCTGTATTGTTTTTTGGTGAAGGGCCGCTTCAGTTTGATGAGTTCCAACATCCTTTGATTGACAGGCAGTTAAGATAAGATATTCCTTTATTGATCCCCTTTGGGAAATCCAGGCATCATAGCAGCATGGGGGAGGGGGAGGTACGGGTATGGGCATAAATATAGGTAGTAAACTTGTATTTATTTTGAATATAAAAATATGAGTATGGGTTAGCTAGATAGATTTCAAAGGAGATCATATTATAGACCAATACATTTGAAGCACAATGGCATGGAATTGAATCAAGTATGCTATGATGCCAGGGCCCTATTCCCCGTACCTGGTTCAACTAAGTCGATCAAGAGTCCCATTATCCAGATTCAATTAACCCGATGTTTGAATCCGGGATTTTCCTGTTCCTCGAACGCTGATTCAGTCTCGTTCATTCGAACCAGACTTGAGACTCAGGATAATTGCGCGCGCCCGCCTCAGCTGAAAAGACAGCAGGTGTCGATCGCAGAAATCCTGATTTTCTAACGGCATTGATTGATTGATTGATTTAAAACTTTATTAACAGATTGCAGAATGGGTACAATGCAGTACGGCTCAATAGCCTCGCCGACAAGTTAAATGCATAATCTATAGGCTAATTTTAAGTCCCTCATTACCCCAATCAATCAGATTATATTTCTTTAAACGTGCCTGCTGGCAGTAGGTTTATGGAATGGATAATCAAATGAGATCTTGCTAGCGAAAATAATTAGTTCAACTCTTTTAGAATAAGGATACGGCTCTCTTATCCATTTATGGATGTATGGTGGATGTTTTATTTATCTGGCACCGTGGTGTGATGGATGGTCCTTATGCCTCTCACGCGGACGACCCGCGTTCGAATCCCCCTTCTTCTATTTTTTTTTCTTTTTGCAATGTAAATACTTCAATTTGGTGCACGTTGAGAGCTATATAAAGAATGACATCCTCAATGCATGTAGATTTATAATATTTTAACTTAAAACTAGGCTACTTTTGCGTATAGTCATTAATATTATATTCCAAAAAAATTATATTGGAAACGCGGGGTTTCGAACTCGGGTCGTCCGCTTGACAGGAGTGAGCACTAGCCGTTGCACCACTGTGCCAGACGGGATATATTCATTGTGTATCCATCAATGGACAAGAGACCCGTGTTTCGAATATTCTTCTTTTGAATGAAGTTTTATCTCTTTATTCTCAAATGCATTAATGTGACGTCAACGGCTCATTCAATTGCTCAAATCCGTCAAACAGCACATCTCATCAGACATTTTAATCCCAGTTACAATATCACAATAACGTGTGAGTGATGATACAATTCAACAATCCTCAGATTCCTCGTAATTCATAATCCACAAAGACCACAATCCACGCATAGACACTTCAATTTTATGCTTGAATGAAACACAATCCGGGCGCTCCGTTAAGCAAATCTACAGCGGAGAATATATGAAACTAATCAGAGCCAAACGGCCGATAGGTTTCATTCATTAAAAATATCCCCGCGGGATTCACATTTGCAATGCGCCGTTATTAAAATAACCACATGCAGTTTGTGTATCGCGACTCCGAGCACCGTATATGACGTGCATTATTTTATTTAGGACAAAGTAAATCTATAGGCTGAATATGATTTATTATCAGCATTTAGTTCTATTATTAATTATTATACATTTCAAAAGCCCCCTCTAGGAAAACGAAGCACAAAAACATAATTCAGAATGGTATAATGGGATCTAGACTGTGAGAAATATTTCAGGAAGCGAGCTGGCATTTCTTTGCGAGGGCGTGGCCATGGTTCATCCAGCTAACTGAACTTAACCCTGCTCCGGACCAGGTTCAAACTTTCTGATCTGTTACCATGGTGATTTAGAAAATCCGACTTCGGGGAACAGAAAGGTCTGGCTTAAGTCAAGCTATGCTGAAAATTATCCGGCTAACTCAGTTAGCCAGGTACGGGGAAGGGGCCCAGATGATAGAAACGTAGTAAAAATAACTGCAGTTAGAAAAATAGCAAATTCCTATTGATTAATTGAGCTGTAATTAACACAACACAAGGATTTCATGTCCTCCAATGGGGGACATTCACTGACTCATTAACTCATTAACTCTCAAATAAATTAATGTGTGCAAAACAATTTTCAGTTGAAGTATAAGTGAGTCTCTGTTCTGTCTTCTTCAGGTGAAGTACAAGGAGAGGAAGGAGGAGCTCAGTAAGAACCTGTACTCTCTGCTCCCTGAAACGGTTGAGACTGTGCAGGCCAAGCAGATGTCTGAGATACAGAGTGAGGTACAGCATAACAACAACAACAACAACAACAACAACAACAACAATAACGAATAATAAATACAAATAAATAAATGGCCGCTATTTTTGCACAAAATAAAATAAAATAGCAGTGTGTAAATAACATGTTAATGTAATCACGTTACTTTTTCTGTAACAAAGTAATACAAGTAAGTAATGACATTACCATTACACAACTTGTTCTAACAAATAGGTTGTTACTTGTGTTCCATACGTTATTGTTCCCTCTGTGTTGTCAAATATATTTCGAATTTATGGGATGGAAAAAAGTCCCCTAGCCTACCACTTCTTTTTGAAGTAATTTGTAAAACATCACTTTTTTGAGTAATGATTCCACCACTGATACTGTAGCAAAATATATCCATATAATAGATGGAGTTAATGTGTAACTAATGTGTAATTTGTTTGTTTGTCTTCCAGTTAAAGTACAGGAAGGACAAAGAGGACCTGTCCGATACCTTATACTCCCTACTGCCTGAGACCATGGACACCCAGTTTGCTAAAGAGATGGCTCAGACACACAGTCAGGTGTGTGTGTAGATGAGGTAGAGGTAGTGACCTTGCTGAAGTAGAAACCTTGTTAAGGTAGAAGCCTTGCTGAGGAAGAAGCCTTGCTGAGGTAGTAACCTTGTTAAGGTAGAAGCCTTGCTGAGGTAGAAAGTAAACCTTGCTGAGGAAGAAGCCTTGCTGAGGTAGTAACCTTGCTTAGATATAAACCTTGCTGAGGTAGAAACCTTGTTAACACTTTCAGTGCCACCAGGTGGCGCCAAACTTAGTGCTGGAATGCCACCATCCACTTTAATGTTAACGTTAATATCGCCTAATCTATGTTTTAAATTATGGCTATGTGTCTAATCTGCCCGTCGCTTATCAAAGAATCATTTTCCAGTCAGTGCTGTCAAGGCAGATTGGTTTTTTATCGCTTCATTTCCGTTTGAGAGCATTTTGAAAAGCACCCGTTTTGAGGTAAAAAAACTGCCCATTCTGGGCCATTCTGTGATAATCGTCTTTTACTGGAATATTCCAGAACGTTGATATTTGTCGGCCTATTTATGAATCGTTTTCAAATAAACGCTAGATGATCAATATTATACGTACACGCACGCCCATTCGAGGCGCGCGCTGATAATAGCTGCTTTCATTTCCTCGTCGATTTTACAGTGAAACCGCTGGAGCACATTTCACAAAACAGCTTATATCTTCATCAAAACGAGTCTGATTATCCTAACACTGATAACATAGATTCCTTACCTGACATCAGATGGTATCCAACTGGTATATTCCAATTTCTGATCACCATTCGAAAAAATCGATAAGTGTATAGATCTAACGTGTATACAGTAGAACTCATGAAGCTTCTATCCCCAGGCCATCAGGCTGCTAAACGAACAATGAATGAACACTACACAACAACAACCACCAAACGCACATAGCACACACATCCACACGCACACACTCACTTTAAACAAACACACTGTAGCACCCACTCCACACACTTTATAGCACACACCCACTTTAAACAAACACACTGTAGCACCCACTCCCCACACTTTATATTTATTGATGAAGGATTGCACTACAACTCGTACACCTTACTGTAAATTGTACCTAAAATTGTACCTCATCCCATTTCTGCTTTGCACTAGATAGTACTGTACATTAGTACACTGCATAGTATTGTATATTATATGGTAACTCAGAACATTGTACATATGTCTATACCGAACACTGTGACCTCATTTTTCTTTTTCTTCTTCTAAATTACATGCTATATTATGTTATTTGATACTATCTTGTCTAGCACAGTCTCTGGAGCGTAACAGTAAGAAGCATTTTGTATGAAAGTATTCTGTACTTCTGTATGACAACTATTAAAGAACTTGAACTTGAACTTGATCCGCGGCGCTCATCAGTGGACTGGAAAATGTGGAGTACAGGATTTTTTTCCCCATCCATTTTCATTGAGTCCATTCCAAAATCCCTGATGTCATCTGGGAGACGATAGGGGGTGCTTTTTTCCACATCTAATCGCCGGCGGCTCTTGGGTAGGCTAGGGTAGGCTCGCGTGATGCAATATGATTTCAGATCGCTAAAAAAAAATAAAAAATCAGAGAATTCTCGTGAGTGGCTTTCAACGTGACTATTATAAATCCGAGAAAACTCGTGAGTGGCAATCAAAGTGTTAAGGTAGAAACCTTACTTTTACTTAGGCCTTTTATTCCTTTTTGAACATAGGCCATTGATGAAAAGTTTCCACCCCTGTCTGTCTTGAGCCATCCTCTCCAGCTGTTTCCACGTCAGTCCCCTCGTCTTGAGTTCCTGCTCAGTGTCTCTTCTCCAGGTGTTTTTGGGTCTTCCTCTGCCTCGCTTGCCTTGTGGGTTCCAGGTTAATGCTTGTTTAGTTATTGCGGTTTTGTGTCTTTGAAGTGTGTGCCCAATCCAGCTCCATTTTCTCCTGGTCAGCTGGACCTCCACTGATTCCTGCTTGGTGCATTCCCACAGCTTGATGTTGGTGATTGTGTTTGGCCAGAAGATCCTGAGGATACGTCTCAGACAATGGTTGATGAAGGTCTGCAGTTTATTAATGATGTTAGTGGTGGTTTTCCAGGTTTCAGAGCCATATAGCAGTACGGATTTGACATTGGAGTTGAAGATTTTGAGCTTGTTTATGTTTCGGGTTTTCCAGATCTTGTTTAACATGTTGAATGTTGCTCTTGCTTTTCCTATTCTTACCCTTACGTCTTCCTCAGTCCCGCCATCCACAACTATAACACTACCCAAGTATGTGAATTTGTCAACCTCTTCCAGTGTCTGGCCTCCACTAGCGCTTCACAGTCGCGGCTTCCTCGGTGTGCGTCGCCTCGGGACCGTCAAGCTCACATCTCCTGTGAGGTGGGCGAGTTCCAGTTCTGGTTCCCCCTCTCGCCGGAGGGCAGTCAGCCTCCCCGGTTCTGATGGTTGTGGGGTGCCTCAGCGGGTACATTTGTCGAGCTTCCGCTCTGCTCAGCTCCTGTGTTCCACTTGAGCGCAGCGCGTAAGCTAATACGATATATAACATACGGTTATCCTATAACCATAGTTATATGAGTATAGCGAGCGCTCTGTGCTGGACTCACTGAGGACCCTGTTGTCTTCGCCTTCGGTGGTGAAAGACTTGAGAAGGAGCTGTTAGTATGGCCACACCCCTGCTTATGTAGAGGAGCGGATGGGGGTGTGGCCAGGCGGATGGGTGTGTACATGTGAAGAAATGTATTCAGTATTAGACTAGCTATGGGATGTGTTCCACTTGAGTGCAGAGCGCTCGCTATACTCATATAACTATGGTTATAGGATAACCGTATGGTATGTGTGCTTTCATGTAGCTCTGCCTTTTTTATTGCATCGTATCTGGGGTGAGGTGTTGAGAGGGGTGGACAAATACCCCCCCCCGGATATAGTTATATCCTTTACGACACTGATTGGCCGAGAGGTTGTGCCTTTCTACCTGTCAGTCTCCCTGACGAGCTGAAAGCTCGTCACAGGGAGGGGGAGGGGGGGGATTTCCCTGTCTCCCACGGCATATTAGGATAGTGGGACACGGGATTTCCCCGGCCATGGAAGATGTCACAGGCGCGTTTTCTTATTGGCCATGAGACATATCCGTGAGTTTCAGGACCTGTGCTGCAGGCCGCTCTCATTGTAAAAGCTAGGTGATGCCATGCAGTCGAGACTATTTTGTTCTTCTGCTCTGCTCTCTATCAGTAGTGTTTATTGGGTTTTGTCACTTAGCCCAATTATCACATAAACCTTTTTCAATCGTTTTTACTCACGTTGAGGTCTCTCTCGGAAAACCGCTGTCTTCCCCTCTTACATGAAGAGCAGAATTGATGGTTTTCTTTATTCCCAGGCTCGTCGTGTGAGGACCCGTGTCTGTGTTTTTTGTAGACCGGCTTCCTGCTGCTCGTCCCATGGACAGCAAGGGGAAACATTGTGAGGCTCTTTCTTGTTAGAAATTCGCCGTCACTGTTCTTGGGTTCTTTGCGAGCATACACGCTGTTTTATGAAATCAGCATGTGGTCTTACGAGACCGATTAGCGCTGGCCCAGGGTGTTTTTTCAATGATTGAATATGCTTTGTGGGACCGGAGCGCCTTGGTTGAGTTTTTTGTCTCTACCGAGCGCCAGTGCACTAGGTTAGACTCGAGGGCTCACATACATCTCCGGGGGGAGATGACGGAGTAGATCAAAACATTGGCAGGGGGGTCTCACGCCCGTTGGGTGGGCCACCGGGAGCAGTGCGTTCGCATACTGACCGTCTCGGTGGCGCCTTCTGTGATGTTTTTGGATCGACACCCGTACCTACGCCCCTCTTAGGACTGGGGGCAGTGGCGTGACGAGGGCACGGGACTTGTCCTGGTCGCGCCGGACCGGATCAGTTTAACCCGTTGTCCGCCGGGGCGCAGACAAGTTCTGGTGCCCCGAAGGACCCTGAGCTTTTCTGACCGGTACTGTGCAATGCCCAAGATCTTTGCACAGCATCAAATGCCTGTCAATCGAAGTAACATCCCACGACGGCAAGACCTGGAAAAATGGCCTCATCTAAATCATGTCTATCATGCCCCGAAGGACCCTGAGCTTTTCTGGGGGGAAAATGCCTGCGCGGACCGGACGTCACAGGGGTTGATGTCATGGATGTGTGTGTAATATAGATGTCACTACAAGGTGCCCTTAACGGTGGTTTGCATTGGTCCATACTGTACTTTTTTGCACAATGTTAGGTGGGTGGTCCTTCTCCATTCATTTTACCCCTCCCTCCCTGCTAAGCTGGGGATGGGAGGGGGCTGTCGGGGAGGCTGTTTCTGTCAACTCCTCTATGCATCCCTGTGTAGGTCCCGGTCCTCCAGGCCCAGGTCGGGCCTCCCCCTCAATGACCTGTGGCCTGGGTTAACCCTTTTTAAACCTGAAACGCTTGAACTGCATTGTATAGCCTGTGTATACGCGCAGTTATGTTTCCGGGGTTTCTTAGGGGGTTAAGGGAGCAACCACTTTCTGTTAATAAACATAGGGGGGTGGTTGTCTCTCCGGTGTGTTGGTAGCATAGTCGACTCTCAGGTTGAGCCCGGGTCTGACCCCGGCTGCCCAAGAGTATGCCCCCGCATCTTTCATGATGTCTGCCAATTGTGTCAAACTCTTTCTCTGAACCTCGACCCTGCGGGATTAATAAATTGGCAGGGTCAGGGTTCGTGGTGGAATCTGTTCGCTGGCTAACTCCGACTCCGCAAGGTTCGTGGCCCCATGAGATTGTGACATGGTGCACGGCATACCGAACACCCTTTCCGCCGGGATACTGTTCTTACAGTAGGCCCCTTAGGCGCCTGTCTAGTCCGCAGTGCTCCGGGCGCAGGTCGAGTTCTGCTCTTAAGACCTGTCGACCTGGATTGAGGGATCAACCTCCTTGGAGGGTTGTCTTCCCGGCAATGGCCCCAGGACATTGTGGGGGGGAAGCCTCCTTTGGAGCGCTTCGGAGTGGCGTGCCAGGGGGAGAAGGGCCTTCACCTATTTTGGGCCCTGTCCGATACGCTGGCGATGTGGGGGGTGGTGTCACCAGTGACTGTCTGGTGGGGTCTCGATGCCGCGGCCTCGTTGACCTCACCAGACTCCTTTTTCAGGGGGTCCTAGCCCCTGGGATGTGGCCTGGGGCTGGGACCTCCTCTGCGCCCCGTTGCTACGGCCTTGCCACGGGGTTGGGGCTTTTTGACCCCGACCCCCGTGATGTTGGGGGCTGTGACGGGGATTTTTAGCTTCACGTCCGTTCCCTGGTGGCGTGCGGGATGCGCGTCCGAGTAGTCGTGGGCCCTTCTATACGAAGGTAAGTCTGCTCACCCTGTGCGTTTGAGGTGCTAAACCTGGTCTCCCTCCCGTCCCTCACTAGGGGTGGCCGGGGGGCCCGGATCCTCCCCGGTATTTTGATGGTTGTAGGGGGCCTCAGCGGGTGGGATCTGTCAAGCTTTCTGCTCTGCTCCACTCTTGTGTTCCAGTAGGCAGAGCGCAAAGCCATAAATGATATAACGAAGGTTATCCTATAATTATGGCTCTGCTTTGACTCACTGAGGACCCCACGGTCTTCCGTTTTGGCGGTGAAAGACTGGGGAAGGAGCTGGTAGTATGGCCATGACCCCGCTTATATGTGAGCGGATGTGGGCATGGTCAGGCAGGTGGGTGCGTACACGTGGGTGAAAGTTTTCATGATAGTATATGATTAAGAGATAGTTCCAGTAGGCAGAGCGCTTGCCATAATTCATATAACTAGGGTTATAGGATAACCTTCGTTATGGGGTTTGTGCTTTTATTATTGACTCTGATTACTTGAGTTTTTGGCCCATTTATTTTGAGCCCAAGTCCAGCTGCAGTTGTTTCTAGCAGCTGGGTTTTGTCTTGCATCTGTTGATGGTTGTGTGAGAGTAGTGCGATGTCATCCGCAAAGTCCAGGTCTTCGAGGTGCTCCGTTAAACTCCACTGGATGCCAGTCTTTTTATTGGTTGTGGTTTGTCTCATGATCCAGTCGATGCATAGGAGGAAGAGGAAGGGGGAAAGTAGACAGCCCTGTTTCACGCCGGTGAGCACTTTGAAGTGTTCTCGTGCACATCCGTGATGTAACACTTGGCATTTCATGCCCTGATACATGTTCTTGATTATGCTTCTGTATTTTTTAGGGATTCCATAATGTGCCATGAGTTTCCAAAGCAGCTCGCGGTCTACTATTCTCTACTGAGGCTTTATGTGCTGCAGTACCAGTCCTATGCACTGGGGGAAGACCACTCCCTCCATCTTTCCAGTATGGGTTCAACTCCAGCTTATGCAGACCAGCCTGTTGGATGGCCTCTGCCTTGGCTTTCTCCTCCTCTTGTCTCTTCTTCTCCTTTTTCTCCTTCTTGATCTTTTTTGACTTTTTCTTCTTCTTATTGGTGCTGCTCGAGCTTTCAGAACTAGCTCCGAACGCTGCCATGACACTGTCGTCTCCTCCAACTGGTCCATTTACAGTCCATCCAAGCATCGTCTTTACCGCATATGGCCCTCGATCCACACTTCTGATGACTTCCAGTGGTTCTAAGGCTCTGGGAACGTTCAGACCGATCAACATCTCCATGTCTGCATCAATCTGTGGCAGATAGACATGATTTAGATGAGGCCATTTTTCCAGGTCTTGCCGTCGTGGGATGTTACTTCGATTGACAGGCATTTGATGCTGTGCAAAGATCTTGGGCATTGCACAGTACCGGTCACTGTCCAATCCAGCGACTTCCAAGTCAGATACAATGCAACTGTCAACCACCTTTTCTTGGCCCATAGTACGTAGAAGGATCCTTGTTTTCCTCCCAGAGAGTCCCAGTTTATCCATCAGACCCATTGTGCAAAAGGACGCTGAGCTCCCTGGGTCTAGAAAGGCGTAGGTTTCCACTGACCTTTGACCTTTGCTGGATTTAACTTTAACTGGTACGATGGCAAGCTTGCAATCTTGATCACCGGCCCCAGTAAGGCCACCGGTATGGATTTCGACTAGAGTTCTGTCCACTGCTCTGTCTGAGTTGCTCCTGCCTTTCTCTGCATCTCCATTCTCCTTAGAGTGGATGTGAAGCAAGCTGGGGTGTCGTGAGCCACATGTCCTGCAAAACAGACGTTCCCTGCACTCTCTGCTGATGTGCCCAGTGCACAAGCATCCAAAACAAACTCCATTCTCCTTCAGGAACTCCATCTTCTCGCTGTGAGCTCTCCTCTCCAATAGAGTACACGACTCCAGTGTGTGTCCACCCCCTTTGCAGAAAAGGCAAGCCTCCTCATATCCATCCTTAATTCTGTTTTCCCAATGAGCATCTCTTTCAATCTGGGAATACGTTGTGGCAAAACTACTCCCTCTAGCCCGAAGACGAGGCACAGGTCTAGCTCTGCCACGTAGAAGGATCCTTGTTTTCCTCCCAGAGAGTCCCAGTTTATCCATCAGACCCATTGTGCAAAAGGACGCTGAGCTCCCTGGTTCTAGAAAGGCGTAGGTTTCCACTGACCTTTGACCTTTGCTGGATTTAACTTTAACTGGTACGATGGCAAGCTTGCAATCTTGATCACCGGCCCCAGTAAGGCCACCGGTATGGATTTCAACTAGAGTTCTGTCCACTGCTCTGTCTGAGTTGCTCCTGCCTTTCTCTGCATCTCCATTCTCCTTAGAGTGGATGTGAAGGAAGCTGGGGTGTCGTGAGCCACATGTCCTGCAAAACAGACGTTCCCCAGTAAGGCCACCGGTATGGATTTCGACTAGAGTTCTGTCCACTGCTCTGTCTGAGTTGCTCCTGCCTTTCTCTGCATCTCCATTCTCCTTAGAGTGGATGTGAAGCAAGCTGGGGTGTCGTGAGCCACATGTCCTGCAAAACAGACGTTCCCTGCACTCTCTGCTGATGTGCCCAGTGCACAAGCATCCAAAACAAACTCCATTCTCCTTCAGGAACTCCATCTTCTTGCTGTGAGCTCTCCTCTCCAATAGAGTACACGACTCCAGTGTGTGTCCACCCCCTTTGCAGAAAAGGCAAGCCTCCTCATATCCATCCTTAATTCTGTTTTCCCAATGAGCATCTCTTTCAATCTGGGAATACGTTGTGGCAAAACTACTCCCTCTAGCCTGAAGACGAGGCACAGGTCTAGCTCTGCCACGTAGAAGGATCCTTGTTTTCCTCCCAGAAAGTCCCAGTTTATCCATCAGACCCATTGTGCAAAAGGACGCTGAGCTCTCTGGGTCTAGAAAGGCGTAGGTTTCCACTGACCTTTGACCTTTGCTGGATTTAACTTTTAAAAGGACGCTGAGCTCCCTGGGTCTAGAAAGGCGTAGGTTTCCACTGACCTTTGACCTTTGCTGGATTTAACTTTAACTGGTACAATGGCAAGCTTGCAATCTTGATCACCGGCCCCAGTAAGGCCACCGGTATGGATTTCGACTAGAGTTCTGTCCACTGCTCTGTCTGAGTTGCTCCTGCCTTTCTCTGCATCTCCATTCTCCTTAGAGTGGATGTGAAGCAAGCTGGGGTGTCGTGAGCCACATGTCCTGCAAAACAGACGTTCCCTGCACTCTCTGCTGATGTGCACAGTGCACAAGCATCCAAAACAAACTCCATTCTCCTTCAGGAACTCCATATTCTCGCTGTGAGCTCTCCTCTCCAATAGAGTACACGACTCCAGTGTGTGTCCACCCCCTTTGCAGAAAAGGCAAGCCTCCTCATATCCATCCTTAATTCTGTTTTCCCAATGAGCATCTCTTTCAATCTGGGAATACGTTGTGGCAAAACTACTCCCTCTAGCCTGAAGACGAGGCACAGGTCTAGCTCTGCCACTTTCCTTGAAAGCCCCCGTCATTGGAGCGTCTTGTATGTCTCCAAATACAGGGTCTGTAGCGATTCTCGCTTCCCGCTCAATAAAAGTCACAATGTCAGTAAACATAGCACGTTTGCGATGTCTTTCCTGGATGTTACATGCTTCAGTTCGCCACTTGTCCCTCAGCTTGTAGGGCAACTTCTTGATAACCGCAAGCATGTTTGCAGATGTGTTTAGGTCACATAGGTTATGCACGTCTTTCATGGCATTGCAGCATTCGTGCAAGAATAGGCTGTATGCTTGTAAGGCTTTTCCATCCTCCGACTTAATAGCTGGCCATGCAAAGATTTTGTCCATGTAAGCGGATGCTATGATGTGCTCATTTCCAAAGTGTTCCTGGAGTAAAGCCTTCGCCGTAGCATATCCAGTGCCATCAGTCATATGTTGACAACTTCTGACTAGTTGTTTAGGCTGGCCCCTGGTGTATTGCTCCAAATAGTGCAGGCAATCAACAGCATTGTCAGTCCTCCTTTCTATAGTCTGTATAAAGCCATGGTATTGCAGAGGGTCACCTTCAAATGGTTGGATGTCTCTTTTAGGCAGTGAAGCAATGCATTGCTGATGCACCAACATGGTAGTAATGTCGTTTTGTTTTTGCATAATAGACATTATGTTGTTCTGTTCACTGCTGTTTCTCCTGGAAACAGATTGTATGTCTCTATACAAAGACAATGGAGGCCATGTAGTCTTTGGGACCGTGCTCTGTCTCTGTGTGAGCGCTGGGTGCTCTGTAGCATTTGAGATCATAGTCTGGGTCTGTGTGAGTGGTGAGGGCTTCTGGAGGTATTTGGCTCCATCAGGTTGACTTTGCTTTGGCCTTGTGCCTCCAACGTATGCAGGTTGTCCTCTTCCATCCTTGTGTGATACAAATGTCTCTGCATTAATGTTGAGGCCCTTTTCAAAGTAGGATTCCATTCCATCCGATTTACGAGAAGCAGCACTCCACACCCCTGACCCAGAGGTTCTCAGAACATTCAGCCTTGCTACCGATGCGGCTATGTCAATGCGGCTTCAAGCTGAAGTTGTTCCCTTTGTTTCTTTATGTGAGCTTCTTGGTCCTGTAGAGCATGCCTTGCTATGTCTGCTTGTTTCTTTATTTGAGCTTCCTGGTCTTCAAGAGCATGCTTTTGTTCAAGCAACTTTTGCCGAGCCATTAAGGCGGCCATGTCGGCCTCGGCTCTGAGACGTGTAGATGCATTTGAGGAAACCTTTGATCTAATAGATCTTGAACCATAATTATTGCTACTATGGTTGGATATGCTGTCCTCTGGTTGAACATCCTTTTGAGCATAATGAATACTGTGCGACTGAGGCCCAGTCACTTCCACATTTCCCACACTCCCATGTTCTCTATTTTCCTCCTCTGCAACCTCATGCTGCTGCATTTCAGTAGGCCTGTTATGAGCCTCTAACTGAGGTTTGTTTCCTCTGGTTACTGAAAACCAGGCATTAACATCGTTAATGAATCCATCTTTATGTTTATTGACCTTTGAGAATCAGTCATTTTGTTGTTCTTGTTCATCGTGTGGAATAAGAGGCATCAAATAGTTATGAAGTTCATTAGCATTGTCAGACACTTGCATCAAAACGTCAAGTTGTGCTTTAACCAGTGCAACATTTTGCAAATTTTTCATGAGCTCTTTGACAGAGGTTATCAGATGAGGAGAGAGGCTGAAAACCCGCAGTTCTTGCCCGACTGATGGGAGCCGAATCCCGGATCCGATTTGTCTGATGAATACCCCCAAAACATGGAGGTCCCGAATGCATGGAAGTATTGATTGCGCCTTAACGAATCATTAAAAAAAGATACCGTTAACTGGAATATGTTGTGCCTTTACACATATGTTGGATTATGTAATTGGTTTGTCATGACAAACAAATAAAAAAATCGCGATTTACCTTCCGGCTCTCGACATGAACGGTCGCAGAATACCGAGCTCTTGCTGTTCCCATGGATACCAACAACAAAAAACAGCAAAAAGAAGATATACGGGAATATTTGTGCATTTCTTGCTCGCCATACTGTGGATTACAGACGTGTGCCTGAATTCAGCACAGAATCGTCAGGAAACGGTGGTGGAAAGCAACAAAAGCGAAAATCTACAGTCCCATTGTGACTTTTACCTGTTGAATGGCTCGGAGAGGAAACATCCGGCTATTGGAGCGGCAGCTATTCACAGACTGCTGACGGCGAATCCCGAAAGAAAGCAACTACCCCCGACAGGCAAGTTTGATAGAAAATCGATGTTTCTATTGTATTTGCTCCTGTCGGGAGACATTCACCAAAACCCGGGACCTGTTTTCACACGCCGACAGGCGAAGAATCAATGGCTCATCCTCACACCGTCGCCGGCCGACGACAGCGTCAACAACATCAACGCAGCTTCCACTACAGCCAGCCTAGCGGCGACATCCCCTCACCGAAGCCCATGCAGAGGAGCCGAGAGGCGAGAGGGAGAGAGCTTGTAAACATGGGTCACAGATCAGCGCGGGACGAGATCACCAGGGACCCGCCGGTTGACTCGGCTAGCCCCGCCAGGCCAGCTAGGCTACCCGGGCCAGGACAAAGGACAGACCCACCCCCCCTCCCCCACAACGGAGGGCCTCCAGACACATCTGTGGACAGCGACCAGTAGGGATGGGTACCGAATTCGGTACTTTTGAGGTACCGAACCGAAACACGTCGGTACTACCGAGTATCGAATCAAGTGAGAAACCGAAAAAAAAAAGATTTAAAAAAAATGTATTCATTTCTTTTTTACTTTTTTTTTACTTTTTCTTTTTATGTCAACGTTCACACGCACAATATATGCTTACCTAGGATTTGACTTGATTCAACAACAAAGCAGTCGGAGCAATGACTGTTGACAAATGACAAAAAAACTGTTGAAATTGTAGTTATTTGAAGTTTGGAATTTTTTTTTACGACTGAGGTAGGTAAATTAAATTTCTTGAGACTAAAGTACCGAAAAAAGGTACCGTTGGGTACCGGTATCGATTCACAGGTACCGGTACCGGTATCGGTTCAAATGTGAAAGGTACCCATCCCTAGCGACCAGCCCCCCCCACGTTGCGGGCTTTCACACCGACCAAAGACACCAGCAGAGGACAAAGGATCATCCCCACCCCCCCTTCTAACAACAATGGACACAGGACCCCATCCCCCCCTCCCCACCTACCGCCACAAGAACAACCACACAGCACAGTGGAACAACACTTTGAGCTAGACGACATAAATAAAATAACAAACACAAATGGACTTCACATATTTCACTTAAACATAAACAGCCTGAGACCCAAACTGGCTGAAATCAGACATTTGTTTTTAAACGGTAAGGCTAATATATTATGTTTCACAGAAACAAAACTAGACTCATCTGCTCAGGATCCAGAGATAGAAATCGAGGACTATTCGATAGTCAGGAGGGATAGAAACCAGTATGGAGGTGGCGTCTGTGTGTATATTCACAAAGATACCAAATTCATCAACCGTACTGACCTTAACCATGACGAGATTGAAACTGTATGGATTGAAATCTTATTTGAAAGGGTGAAATCAGTACTAATAGGCACAATCTATAGACCGCCAGAACACAGTGGCTTCTATGACACACTTGATGGATGTTTAGCTGGGGTGGAGGGCATAGAAAAATCCGTATTGGGGACTGGAACACGGACATGCTACGTAAAGCAGCACCCGTCTTCAAGGCCTTCAGTAGGCTTTGTGATCTGCACGGCCTCAGCCAGCTAATCAACCAACCCACAAGGGTATGTGAATCAACTCAGACTACCATTGACCTCATCCTGACCTCTGACATGTCCAAGATCTCCAATAAAGGGGTTATAGCATGCGGGTTAAGTGATCATTATATGATATTCTGTACCCGTAAAAAGCTAAAGCAAAAGGCTGGCTGTCACAAAACAGTCATATCTAGAGACCTCAAAACCTACTCTAGCGAGGCCTTTAACCTTGAACTGGAGAGTCTGGACTGGTCAGATGAGCTCAATGGTACACTGGTTGAAGAAACCTGGCTTGGCTTCAAAACCAAATTCTCAACAATACTTAACAACATGGCCCCCCTAAGAACCACCAGGGTAAAAAATCGCGCTGAGCCGTGGATGCACACTGAAATACTGACCGCTATGAAAGCCAGAGACAAAAAATGCTCTGAGTTTCGTAAAAGTCAGTCAAAGCTTACCAAAAGCACGAGCAGTGAACTCCAAGCCCACGTGACTGAACTCAAACTAGAAAGAAACAGAGTAAGAAATGACGTAAACTCCATGATAAAAACTGCAAAAAAAAATTCATCAATGACAAAACTGAGGAAAACAAAAATAAACCACGTGAACTTTGGAAATTACTCAATAATCAACTAGGCTGCAGTAAAAAACTCAACCAGGTTCTCAAACATAAACATAAAGATGGACAACACGCTCATCACAGACAAACTGGATGTAGCCAATTACTTAAACACTTTCTTCACAAACATAGCCACAACACTGGTAAACAAACTACCCTCCCACTCAGGGCAGTATGGGGTAGAACACATAGTAGCATACTACAAGAACCTAGGCGTCCACAAAGACGATTTCAAACTGGAAATGGTAACTACAGATGAGGTACTCAAAAAACTGAGCGCCCTCCAACCGAACAAGGCCACTGGCCATGACAACATCCCCTCCAAATTCCTCAGAGACTCAGCAGCCGCCATCACCCCAGTCATCACACACATAATAAACCTCTCCATAAAACAGGGACACGTCCCCAAGGACTTCAAAATTGCGAGAGTAACACCCCTGCACAAAAAGGGCAGCAAATTAGACCCAGGCAACTACCGCCCTGTTTCTATCCTTACATCCATCTCGAAAGTCATGGAAAAAATAGTATACGAACAGGTCGAAAAGTACCTCGCGGAAAAAAATCTAATCTACGAATTCCAATCTGGCTTCAGAACATCCCACTCCACTGACACATGCCTTCTCTATTTGAACGACCACATCAAGCAAGAGGTGGACGCGGGCAAATACAGCGGCATGGTCATGCTAGACCTACAAAAGGCCTTCGACACTGTCAATCACACCATTCTGATTGACAAGCTAAAAGCAATTGGTTTTGATAGTTTACCAGTGAGCTGGATACAATCCTACCTGGAGGGGAGAGAACAGATGGTGGAGGTAAACGGTACCCTACCCCCCCCCTCCCCCTCACAGTGAACTGTGGTGTTCCACAAGAAAGCATACTAGGGCCGCTACTGTTCCTAATTTATGCAAATGACATGTCGTCAGCTTGTGACTGCAACTTGTTCCTGTTTGCGGACGACTCAGCCCTGCTGGTCTCTGACAAGAACAAGTTACAGGTTGAAAAAACCCTCAGCTCGGAACTAGGCAAAATCTGCATATGGCTCGCCGACAACAAACCAATCATTACACATGGGCAAAACAGAGTCCATTCTCTTCGGTTCAAATAACAAACTCAGCAAGACCGACGGCTTCTCAGTTACAGTGGGTGACAATATTGTCACAAGGAAAGATGAAATTACGTACCTGGGTTCCGTCCTAGAGGCTAATCTTTCCTGTGACAAAATGGCATCCAATGTAATAAAAAAGGTCAACCAACGAACTTGATTCTTGTACCGGATATCCTCTCTGGTAAACAAGAATACCCTGAAGACTCTGGCAGGAGCACTCATTCAAGGGTACTACGACTATGCTTGCACCTCAAAGCACCAAAGCACCTCAAAGGCGCTAAAAACCAAATTACAAACATCTCAAAACAAACTAGTCAGACTACTGCTTGACCTGACTCCTAGAACCCACCTCACCCCTGCCCACTTTGCCAACCTAGGATGGCTTAGAGTAGACGACAGAGTACAGCAACTTGCAATGGGCCTGGTCTACAAGATACACTACACGACCAAGGTACCCATGTACATGTCAAAATACTTCCCAAAGGTCAGTGAATACCACGATCACAACACCAGAGGGAGCTCCACAAATCATGTAAAACCCAGATTCGGCTCAAACAAGGGACTAAACACGTTTCGCAATTATGCCACATCAATGTGGAACGCCCTACCCAAAGCTGTAAAGGAATGTGAATCACTACCCACTTTCAAAAACACTCTCAAAGAACACCTACGGGAGACTGCAATTCGAAACTGGCCCCTACAAATGTCCTAACCCAGTTGTACAGTAAAGACCAAGTATGGTCTTGTCAGTATTCCAATGTACAGTGCCCCCCCCCCCCCATTGATATATGCTGGCTCGGTCCGGTCCTTTGTGCGTTCGTGCGCGCGTTGCTCCTTTGCTCCGTGTCCAATAATGTCTGATTTATCGGGACCTTTCGTGGCTCCAATCCTTCGTTCAGTGTCACTTTTTGTTGACAAATGTATGGCGACTGTCCAAACAAACTGTAGTCAGTCACAGAGAGACTAAATCGGGGAAGTAATGATACCTGCCAGACGCGCCGCTTGTCATAAAATCACTGCTCCAGGATACTGCGTTTGGTTAGTTTATTAAAGTTAGATCAGTTCATATACTACGAAACTAAAGTGAATCACAGCTTGGTTTATCACAGTGTAGCGTGCGGTCAACAAAGTGTGACTTCCCCGTTCACCCCCTCATCATTACCGTACCTGAAACCCGCCGGTGAACAGCTGACTTTACTACTACTACAACACCACGTGACCCATTTTGTGAATGACGTAACCATAACAACCCGAGTTGTCTATACCAACACCAACAGCTGGTGTAGCATGGTGGCTGAGGTTTCAACGTCTGCCTTTAAAGCTTCTGCTGGAATGTCATCTGGCTCTGCTGCCTTGCCACGTCGCAATCCATTGATGGCCTTTTTCACCTCATATCTTGTTGGGGGGGCACAGTTGATCTCCAGCATGTGTGCAGCTGGCGGAATCTCCACCTCTTGGACAGGGGGCTCTCTGTTGAGGAGCTCCCTAAAGTGCTCAGTCCACCTTTGGTAGAAACCTTGCTGAGGTAGAAACCTTGCTGAGGTAGAAACCTTGTTAAGGTAGAAGCCTTGCTGAGGAGGAGGCCTTGCTGAGGAGGAAGCCTTGCTGAGGAAGAAGCCTTGTTAAGGTAGAAGCCTTGCTGAGGTAGAATCCTTGCTGAGGTAGAATCCTTGCTGAGGTAGAATCCTTGCTAAGGTTTCAAGTTTCAAGTTCAAGTTTCTTTAATAGTTGTCATACAGAAGTACAGAATACTTTTATACAAAATGCTTCTTACTGTTACGCTCCAGAGACTGTGCAAGACAAGATAAGTATGAAATAAAAAACATAGTATAGCATGTAAATTAGAAGTAAAAAATGAGGTCACAGTGTTCAGTATAGACATATGTACAATGTTCGATGCAGAATAGACGTAACTGAGTTACCATATAATATACAATACTATGCAGTGTACTAATATACAATACTATATAGTGCAAGGCAGAAATGGGATGAGGTGCAATTTAGGTACAATTTACAGTAGGTGTACGAGTTGTAGTGCAAATCCTTTATCAATACATATAAAGTGTATTTGTGTGATCTAAAGTGTGGAGAGTGGGTGCTGCAGTGTGTTGTTTGTTTAAGTGAGTGTGTGCGTGTGGGTGTGTGTGCTGTGTGCATTTGATGGTTGTTGCATAGTGTTTATTGTTCGTTTAGCAGCCTGATGGCCTGGGGATAGAAGCTTCTTCTGAGTCTTTCTGTGCTCGCCTTAAGACTCCGGTATCGCTTGCCTGACCGCAGTAGTTCAAAGAGGCAGTTGTTCGGGTGGCTCGAGTCCTTAATAATTCTCTTAGCCTTCCCCCTGCACCGCTTGTTGTAAATGTTCTGGAGGGTGGGAAGCCCCCCTCCAATTGTGCGTTCGGCTGAACGTGTCACTCTTTGTAGTCTGCTACGGTCTTGTGCAGTGCTATTCCCAAACCAGGAGGTGATGTTGCCAGTCAGGATGCTCTCTATTGTACATGAGTAGAAGTTCCTAAGGATCTTCTGACTGACTTGGAACTTCCTTAGGCGCCTGAGGAAGTAGAGGCGTTGTCGTGCCTTCTTCACAACACTGTCAATGTGTGTGGTCCATGTCAAGTCCTCGGATATGTGGGCTCCGAGGTACTTGAAACTGTTCACTCTCTCAACCGGTGCCCCGTCGATGCTGAGGGGGCTGTAGTCCTTGACCCCCGACCTCCTGAAGTCCACAATCATCTCTTTTGTTTTGCTGACGTTCAGGGAGAGGCAGTTCTCCTGACACCACTGTGACAGATTCTCTACCTCTTCCAGGTAGGCCCTCTCGTCGTTGGCAGAGATCAGGCCCACCACTACTGTGTCATCAGCTAATTTGATGATTGTGTTGTTGTTCCGCTGTGCCACGCAGTCATGTGTGTACAGGGAGTAGAGGAGGGGGCTCAGAACACAGCCCTGGGGGGCCCCTATGTTGAGCGTGATGGATGAGGAGGTGCAGTTGCCTGCTCTTACCACCTGGGGTCTGCCCATCAGGAAGTCCAAGACCCACTGGCAGAGGTCATAGTTCAAGCCCAGGTCCCTGAGCTTGGCTATGAGTTTGGAGGGGACTATGGTATTGAATGCTGAGCTGTAGTCGATGAACAGCATTCTCACATAGTTCCCCTGCCTCTTGTCCAGGTGTGATGCTGCTGTGTGCTGCACATGGGCTATGGCGTCCTCCGTGGACCTGTTGGGGCGATATGCAAATTGCAGGGGGTCCAGGTTGATGGGGAGGGAGGAACAGATGTAGCCCTTCACTAGCTTCTCAAAGCACTTCATGGCTATGGAGGTGAGGGCTACAGGGCGGTAGTCGTTGAGGCAAGCGGGCGTAGATTTTTTGGGTACAGGGATGATGGTGGACTTCTTCAGACAGGTGGGGATGACAGCCTGTTCCAAGGACAGGTTGAAGATGTCAGTGAATACCGGGGCCAGTTGGTCGGCACAGAGTTTTAGGACGCGGCCGGGGATGCCGTCCGGTCCTGCTGCCTTCCTGATATTCACTTTTTTAAAGATCCGTCTCACCTCATGCTCTGTTACCCTGAACACTGAGTCTCCATCAGCAGACCCCCCCCCCCCCCCCCCCATTGCCGTGGTTTGTAGGCTGGTGTTGTTATTCACAGCCTCAAACATTGCATAGAAGGAATTGAGATCATTTGCTAAGGAGATGTCACTGTTCAGTTTGAGGGAGGTGCCTTTGTAATCTGTCATTGTTCTGAGGCCCTGCCACATGCCTCTAGAGTCAGCCTGTTCAAACTGAAGTTCAACTTTATCCCTGTAACGTCGTTTTGCCTCTATTACTGCTCTCCTGACGTTGTATCTTGCCGTCTTGTGTTCTTCCATGTTGCCTGTCACCAGCCCGTTGTTGTAGGCTGATGTGCGCACTTTCAGAGCCTCACGGACGGATTTATCTACCCAGGGCTTTTGATTTGGGTAGATTCTAATTGTGGTAGAGGGGATTGTTTCTTCTACCAGAGTACAGACAAAGTCAAGCAACGTTTCAGTGTATTCGTTAATATTGGCTGTGTTATCACGGAATACCCTCCAGTCTGTGCATTCAAGTGCAGCTTGGAGTGTCTCCTCTGACGTCACGGTCCAACGCTTAACCTCTCGCGAGACCACCAGCGTTCGCTTGAGACTTTGTTTATACTTTGGCAAAAGAAAAATGGCGGCGTGATCGGACTTACCGAATGGGCTAAGAGCCTGTGACTTGTACCCATTCTTAAATTGCGAGTATACATGGTCTAATATGTTCCCGCCTCTGGTGGGACAGGTCACATGCTGATAGAAATTCGGCAACACCTTTTTAAGATGCGCGCTGTTGAAATCGCCCAGAACCAAAATGGCAGCGTCAACATTAGCTGTCTGGAGTTTATTTACTTCGTCGTGTAACTTTGAAAGTGCGGTCCCAGTGTTCGCGTGTGGTGGAATGTACACTCCGATGAGGATGATGGACGTTAACTCTCTCGGGAGAAAGAAGGGTCGACATTTGATCGTGATAAACTCCAGGTCTGGGGAGCAGTGGTTAGACAATTCCTTTGCGTTGCCTAAATCGCACCACTCCTTGTTTATCATGAAGGCAATGCCGCCTCCTTTCTTCTTTAGTGACTCTTCTGCCGTCCGGTCCTTGCGGAGAACGAAGAAGTGGTCTGCCGGTTCTATTGCGTGATTCGGGACATCTGGACTCAGCCAAGTTTCTGTGAAACAGAGGACGTTACAATCCCGAATGTCCCTCTGGAATTTGATCCGTGCTCTGATGTCGTCCAGTTTATTTCCTATCGGTTGCACATTGGCCAACAATATGCTGGGCAATGTGGTTCTGTGTCGTTTGGACCTCAGTCTGTTTCGGACCCCGGCTGCTCTTCCACGTCGTCGCGGCGTCTCCTGGCCTTGGCCACGGCCACAACAAAGGATCTCCGCTGGCCACTGCTGCTGTTCCGCAATCCGATCCAGAGAGCAATCCAATCGGTAAGTTTTCCTTAATCCAATGTCAATGATTGACTGACGGTCATACACATATAATGCACCAACAGTTGGTGCAAATAAAACTCCTAATACTATAAAAATTAACAAAAGAAAGCACAGTCTCGACGGAGCGATCAGAAAGGCAGCCGTTCGGTGCAGCGCCATAGTAGGTAGTAACCTTGCTGAGGTAGAAACCTTGCTGAGGTAGAATCCTTGCTGAGGTAGTAACCTTGCTGAGGTAGTAACCTTGCTGAGGTAGTAACCTTGCTGAGGTAGAATCCTTGCTGAGGTAGTAACCTTGCTGAGGTAGTAACCTTGCTGAGGTAGAATCCTTGCTGAGGTAGAATCCTTGCTGAAGTAGTAACCTTGCTGAAATAGTAAACTTGCTGAGGTAGAATCCTTGCTGAGGTAGAATCCTTGCTGAAGTAGTAACCTTGCTGAAATAGTAAACTTGCTGAGGTAGTAACCTTGTTGAGGTAATAACCTTGCTGAGGTAGTAACCTTGCTGAGGTAGTAACCTTGCTAAGGTAGTAACCTTGCTGAGGTAGTAACCTCCTGGGACTGGTTGACTTCCTCTGATGGTGGTTTATGAACGTTGTGCTCCACCATCCCAGTTATATTATCATACTGTCAATGTTGGGTTTTCGCCGGAGATTCGCCAGCCCCTGGAATCTTCTCGGCACATCCTAACAGTGCATCGGGCCTGGCCTGGGGTTTCCTCGTCTCGTGACAGCGGATCGAGGGACGTCGTGCGGCGGCTAGCTGTCGGGCTAGGTCGCGCACAGGTAGGGCCTGCGCTGCCAGGCATCAATGCTAGCGTTTGTGATACTGCTCGTTGTCCCGTGAGACAACCGAGTTGTGTATTGGAGCAAGGGGCAGGATATCTGGGTAAACATGGTTGTCATGACTCTGAGTTGGATGTTTTCCCGGCTATCCTGGTACGCGCGGCTAATGCTAATGCTACGATGCTAGGTCACTGTTCCTTTGTTCCCCGCCGTGGGCTGTCACCTCTCTTCCCTCCTCTTAACCGGTTCATTGCTGAAGGTTAATCGGTGTCTAATGTGGCGGGTTTTGCTGAGGCTTATTTACCCCTTTTATGGGTGAATGGGCTGACAATAGGGCGCAAGGCAGGTGTGCCCTGGCTTGAGAGCCAGGTAGCATCGATCCTTTGCCCTGGCATGGTTGAACGGTGTCCCACCTGGAAGCCAACGCCTGAGGGCGAGTCGGCCCGGCAGGTGGCTGTATGGGCTGATGAAGTTTATACCGCCACAGGACGGAATTTAGCGGCGACCAGTGTCATTGCTCAGTTGACTGTTTTTCTGTCCACATTGGTGTCGGTAGTGGGGCTGTAGGGCCAGCTGACGCCGAAAACATTGCGCGTGTTTTTGGGGTTATAGAACTTTTAACTCAGTCGCAGGCTATAACCGCAGGGAGGATCAGGATGCTGTCAACTCTTATTCACAGGCATCTCTGGTTGGAGCAGTCTTCCCTTGAGGAGGAGAAAAAGTTTCTCCTCCTTAGGGCTCCCCTCTCAGCAGAGGGACTATTTGAGACCAGGAGCAGGAGCGCGGGTGGTATTTGACCTGGGCCCCACACCGCCTCGCACAACGCAGCCAGAGGTGAGAGCGCGGCCTCCTCAACAACTGTGGCGAGGCCCTCAACAAGCGGCCATGTTTCCCCCGCCTGAGTTACCCTGGACACAACGAAAACAGGTGATCGCAAGGCCAACAGCCTTGACGGCCGAGGGATCGGCTACATTAGATGAGCACGCCCTAAAAAAACGTCGCCGTCTAGCTGTGTCTAGCTCGCTCTCCGGTCACTCCCCCCCCCAACACCAGCGGGATAAGGGCTCTGATTTGTTTCCTTTGGTTGCGGGCCGCGTGCCTTCAATGAAGCGCAAGCGGCCCCACGTGGGGACGGGCTGACACCCAGTTGATGGCTAGGCCTGAGTCTGTCCGTGAGAATGTTGTGCTGTCAAGCGGCTCCCACGCCACACGTTCTGCGTCTGTGTGGGCGCGGATGTGATGTCGCGGGGCGGTCCTCATTCCAACTAATGGGGACTACGTCCAGACATAGTCAGGCAACCGCGTACGGCACAGCTATATCCTCTTGTCATGTGGGTTTTGAGGGCGTTACATTGTTCAGCCACCCTCTTGTGAAACGTTTCCTGCTTGGTGCTCGGCGTCTCAAGCCGGTGGAACGTTCTCTGTCTCCGAGTTGGGACCTCTAACTGGTCCTCGGCCGGTTGTCAGAGGCCCCGTTTGAGCCTCTTGAGCAGGCGCCGTTGGAGCAGCTGTCTTTCAAGACTGCGTTCCTACTGGCCATCACCTCCGCTAAACGCATGGGTGAGCTGTGTGCTCTCTCGGTGCGGCCTGAGTGACTGTCTATTCGTGCCAATAGCGGTGCGACTCTGAGGCCTAATCCAGTCTTCGTGCCAAAGAATATCCGGAGCTCTTTTCGCTCCAGGGATATTGTGATTCAGGCGTTTCATCCGCCTCCTCACGCTAGTGGGTTAGAGGCGAGCCTTCATCTGTCGTGTCCTGTCCGTGCTTTGGGGGTTTACCTCAGTCGGATGCAGGATCTCAGGGCTGCCGATCAACTATTTGTTTGTTACGGTGGCCTCGCGCTGGTAAGGCACTGTCCAAGCAGCGCCTGTCACATTGGTTGTGCGAGGGCATTGCTACACGTTGACTGGACAGGTCCCCCCTGGGGGTGTCAGGGCGCACTCCACTCGTGGAGTGGCGGCCTCTGCCGCCTTGTTAGGGGGGGCCTCGGTGGAGGACATCTGTGCTGCGGCCTCCTGGTCCTCCCCGGGTCCCTTCGTTAAGTTTTACCTCATGGACATACTGGGGGTTCTGTCTCCCAGGCGGTTCTGAGGTCTGGGACCTCCCCTGCGTCCCGCCAGTCGGTGGGTTAGCAGGGGTGTGTGGGTGTGTGCCATGGGGTGCTGTGTCACACGTGGTCCCGCCTGTAATGTGCGCTTTTAGGGGTTTCTGGTTCCCCTTTTTTCGCACTTTGGTGGAGTTGACTGCCTCCCCCCCTTCGTTAGGACGGGCGGGTGGACGGGACTCCCCTCCCCCCTGGTAGTAGGGCTTACGGCAGGGCTGTACAGTGCGACATATATGTTGCACGTGCGACACTGACGTCAGTCTGTGCGATGAATGAATTGACTTCAGTAGCACTGGTGCGATGGCCCGTGGTGCAAGCAAAAAAATAAATAAAAAATGTCACGGTAAATTGAGTGGACCACGGCGCCACGCTATCCACTTGGTACTTGTAGTCTCGTGCGATTAAAAGCAATGTCCCGTCTCGCGTAGAGTCCATATATCAAAACACCAAATCCCATAATCCCTAGTGAACAATATCCCCGCGAGTTGCGAGCTCAATGTACAGTGACTGGGTGACTTCGACAAGATGAAGCGCTTTTTTAAGGTATTAAATCCAACAAAAGAAGTACAAGATCAAAACCCCAAACGAGCCCGAGAGGGACCACCGTTAATAGAAACGAGACAAAAGGAGAAGATTAACAAGATGTACAGATATAACGCAGAGTAGAAAAATTATTTTCCGTGGGTAATTTTTAATGAGGTCACTGGTGCCGGGAGGCTCCGGAAAAGATCCGATCAGAGAATCCCTGTCGTGGGTAACAATATCCTAAAAAGGGATAACATTAATAAACACAATACGTGCCATCGACACATTCTTGCCCGGGATGCCTTCAACGCTAAACAAAACCCTGAGCGGGCCGGCACCCTATTGCACTTGCTGACTAAACAGGCGACCAGAGCGGATGATGCTGATCTCCGCGAGTTAAAGCTTAAGATGAATGTGGCATATTGCATCGCCAAGGAAGAAATGCTGTTCACTAAATTTAAGCCACTAATCTATTAACGAGACAATATGCAAATAAGGTAATAATAATAATAATTCATTTTATTTATAAAGCACTTTTCATTCATGCAGAGTTCCTTGTACTTCTGATTAATGTGTGTGTGTGTGTGTGTGTGTGTGTGTGTGTGTGTGTGTGTGTGTGTGTGTGTGTGTGTGTGTGTGTGTGTGTGTGTGTGTGTGTGTGTGTGTGTGTGTGTGTGTGTGTGTGTGTGTGTGTGTGTGTGTGTGTGTGTGAATAATTATTTATGTATTTGGTTCCACAAATATGTACAGGTGTTTGTATGCATTATATCTATTTGTTATGTTGGTTTCTAGCTTTCCCTGTAATCTGAGTCCACACCAGCGCTGCCTGGTCTCAGACTGCTTCATATCGGTTATATGGTTATGTCCTTTTTTTTTTAGTTTTACATTATGGGCAAATAAAGAAAGAATTTGTCTGAAAGCATTTCTTGTTAAAGTTTGGATTTTGTGTGCCCTGTATGCAAGATCCATGTCCCTTGCCAGTCACATACCTATTTAAGTAATGAACTGCACTACTTGGTTGTTTTTAGAGATTTTAGAGACGTTTTATACTCGTGCTACAAGATTTTGGCCTGTGCTACAAAACTATCAACCTCTGTAGCACCAGTGCTATGTGCAAAAAAAGTTTACGTACAGCCCTGGCTTACGGGCCCTCAGGGGGTACACTTGTCAGGTCACGCGTCTGCTCTGCCCCATATCTCATAATGGCAAGAGCGAGACACGATGACAGTATGATAATATAACGAAAGGTTATCCTATAACCTAGTTATATGAATACTGGCAGAGCGTCTCGCTCTAAGCGCCCTGAGGTCCCTTGGTTGGGTTTTCAATGTTGGAAACTTTTTTCCCGAGGAAGATAGAGTGTGACCATGTCTGGCGTCTTATAGGAGGATGCCGGGGCATGGCCTGGTCACGTGCATGGGTGCAAATTGTTTGTTCATGAGCACAGTAGGTGCTAGGAGATAAGAGTTATCTCATAATGGCAAGAGCGAGATATAGGATAACCTTTCGTTATACAATGTATTATTATTCGTATCTGGTTATATGAATTAAATGGTTATGCATTAGTATACGGTTAAATTAATTGTTATATGGTTATATCAATTATTATATGGTTATATGAATGAGACCAGTGCTGGCTCAGGATTTTACCCATAGTGCAAGCTGTGATTCAAATGAGTATCTAACCTGTTCAAATGTGTCTATCTAACCTAGCTTATCCTTCTGGCCCCGAATTTGCTCTGAATTTAGAAAGTCTGCTTTACGTTGTTATGCCCCAAACACACTCTAGAGATTGATACTCTTGTAACCTTTGGTCAGTTTAGAACCATGATGAACCAACCATAAACCACTCTGTTTCAGTATGGAATTGTTTAATTGATTATTATATATATATACTGTATATTTATCTCTCAATAATATTTCCTTTTTCTTTTTGTGTTTTGTCTTGTTATTCAAATGTATTTGTATTTGTATTTTTGTACCTCGACATCATTGTAAATGCGGGGCCAACCTCATTAATCATTGGAGATTTTAAATAGAGGTTTGAATGAATGAATGTATGTTTATTTTCAGGCCAAATACAAGGAAGCAGGGAAGAAGGAGGCGACCAGCTCTCTGTTCCATCTGCTCCCAGAGACACTGGAGACCCAGCATGCTAAGCAGGCTGCTGACATACTGAGTGAGGTACACACACACACACACACACACACACACACATACACACGCACACACACACACACACACACACACACACACACACACACACACACACACACACACACACACACACACACACACACACACACACACACACACACACACTCACATACACATTTTAAATGCCTTGTTTGAGTCCACCAATTAAATTATACATAGGCCTACCTGTATGTGTTACAGTAGGTAAGATTCAACATGGTTTTAAAGACATTTAAAGGTAGAATCTGTAATGTTGTCAAGCAGCAACCTCTAGGCAAAAGAGACCCTTTCTGTACTGCACTTTCTTTACATGTTTTGTTCATGTCTGATGTGTGAGTTTCAGTGGGTATATGGAGGAGGGGGGTTGCTACTGCTTCACACTATAATAAGTTACTAAACTTTAATACTTAGAAAGCTGTTGTTCTTCTTTTTTCCAACAGCATATAGCACTGAAATGAGATGCATTCTTATACAGTGCCAGACTCCTGTATTAACACCAGCATAACATCTGATTGCAGGCGTATTGAAAAGCAGTGTAGATGAGCCAAACAGACTCGTTGAGTGAATTATAATGCTTTTCAATTATAATGTGAGAAAAACCCAGAAACATTTGCGGTGGTTATACAACAATCTGGTTGATGTGGTGACGCTGCTACGCTGAGGGTATCGGAGCCAAGGAGCCAAAGAGCCAAACCAACCTACGTGCAGCTGGCCAGACGTGTTTATAAACGTAGGATTTACTATAGAATGATATACTATAGTATATCTTTTGCACCAGGGTTGTTGAGCAGACCTCTTTTTTATTTTTATTTAACCTTTATTTAACCAGGAAGTCCCATTGAGATACAAGATCTCTTTTGCAAGGGAGACCTGGCCAAGATGACAGCAATAACATTTGCAATATATCAGACAGCAATCAAATGTGCGGTACATCACACAAGAACATAATAAAAGTGCATGTATACAATATACAATACATCACATGTAAACACAAAAACACAAAACTGAATAGTCTACATAATAGTAAAAGTGTACGACAGTAAAATACAGGGTAATACAGTAATTTTGCAGTTTTGCAGTTGGGACCCGACTACAGAAAGCAGCGACATTCTTCTTGTAGGAAGTTATGTAATACAGATTTTAATTCGCAGAGAGAGACCAGGGTATCTAAGTGGATATGGTCCTGTAGCCCATTCCATGCCCAAGATGCGAATCTTTAAAAAGCTGTTCTTCCTAGTTCAGTGTTTATTCTTGTTTTTTTTTAAAGTAGCCATCTTGTGGACCTGGTATGGTAGCTGCTAGAGGCAAAGCTAATTAGGTTGGAAAGATATAGGGGAAGCTTCCCTAGGATGGCCTTATATATAAAAACAAACATGTGGGATTTCCTCCGTACGTACAGAGAGGTCCATCCTACCATTTGGTAAAGCACACAATGGTGAGTAAGCCCTTTGGCACTAGTGATGAAGCGCAGAGAAGCATGATACACACTGTCTAGCTTTTTTAGCATTGAAGAGGCAGCATGCATATATAGTATGTCACCATAGTCAATTACAGACAGGAATGTGGCTTGAACAAGTTTATTTCTGGCCTCAAAAGAAAGAAAAAAACAAGTTTTAGTTTAAGTTTCTTTGTGAGGTTTCCAATATGCGCTTTAAAAGATAGCTTTTCATCCAGCCATAGCCCAAGATACGTGTAGGATGAAACATGTTCTATGGTTGCTCCCTTTAGCGTAACGATATGAACATGATTCACTGGCTGTGAGCGAGCCCCTGTGAACATCATGGATTTAGTTTTCTTTGCATTTAAAACTAGTTTAAGATCAAAAAGGGAGGTTTGAAAACAATTAAACGCAGCCTGGAGGTACTCGATCACCTGAGTAAGGGAGGGAGCACTTGTATACAGGACTGTATCGTCCGCATAAAGATGCATCTTGGCTGTCTAGATTTGATTTCCCAGGTCATTTATAAAAATAGAGAATAAAACCGGAGCCAAAATAGACCCTTGGGGAACACCTTTGTTGATTTCTAAAAAACTTGATTTGTAGTTCTCTGCAAATATACATTATGTTCTGTCTGATGTCATTTCTGAACCAATTTACCGCTTCCTGTCCAATGCCAATGTTGTCCAGTCTATCCAGTAATAGTTTGTGGTCTACGGAGTCAAATGCTTTTGATAAATCAACAAACAATGCAACAAACAAACCTCTATTGACAATAGTGTTCTGCCAGGGTGACTGGAAGAATGCCATCAGGTCCTCTGCAGGGTTTGTCCCTCAATACTACAGTATAGTCTGTACACTAGAACAGTATTTTAGAGAATTGCAGCTCATAAAGAAAATTTGTTATATAACATCTTCACAACAATATAGTGAAAAATAAAGTTGCTAATATTGAATTGTGTCCATTTGGGTTTTGTTTTCCTCTCACAGTAGTTTTTTTTATAGACAAGAGTGGCAAGAGATGACGGGACAGATTAATGCAACACAGTGCAGCACTGCCACCTAGTAGTTTGGCGCTGTACTAAAACCCACACATTGAACCAACGTGGAAGTATGTTGGTCTAACTGCCACATGCAAAATATCGGCGACACAGAAGGTCAAGAACCTTGAAGCGGCTTTGTGTGGCAATGGGAAGCCAGTGCTGTTCTCTAAGAAGTGGTGTGACGTGGGCTTACTTTGGTATATCAGCGGGCCGCTGCGTTCTGTATGAGTTGATACCCAGAGATTTGGTGTAGAGGGAGAAGAGGAGGGGTCCAAGGAGGGGGAGACAGGGGGGGGGGGGGGGGGGGGGGGCACCTGTTCGTAGTGGGCGACAGGGTGCCTCTCCATGATACTTGGTAGGAGCGGTTGGCGAAGCCATGCCAGCACAGAGCCCACAACTCCAATTCCTGCTAGGGATGTGAGGAGGATCTGATGGTTGACTGTGTCGAAGGCTGCTGACAGGTCCAGGGCCCTCATTTATCAATGTTGCGTAGAAAGTGTTCTATTTCCGTTCTTACGCACAGAATTTAGAATGTGTGTACGCACAGAAATATCGGGATTTATCAACCGTGCGTACACGGGTCCTACGCACACTCCGTATTGATAAATACCATTTGTTCTTACCGTCAATGCTCTTGCATGATTATCCATATATGGTAATGAAACACCCCCCATGGGATGTGAAATATTGGACTAACCCGAGCGAACTCTGAGAAACTCCACAAGCGAGATTGTTCACGGAGGCGCTCTCGAACCAAGAAGACACAACGCGTGTTATGGGATAAATAAAAGGCTGGCGGACTTGTACACAGTGATGTCAGATATCAACGACTCCCTAAGACCATTGCTGCAATTCTGCCTGGACAGCTCGAAATACTAATAAAGACCGTTAACCACTGTTTGGCGTTGGTGTGTCATTATAACCATGCTGGAATATGAATGCCTTTATTAGCTTTGTTCGATTGGCTACCGGGTATAATATGATTTTGTTGTCGGTATTAGGTAGCCTATATGAATTACATATAATAGCAGCCATAGCCTACATTATGCAACAGTAACTTACGCATATATAATAGCACATGGCACAGCCTTGCGAAGCCTGCACAGTAAACTAACTTGATCGTTAATCTAGCTGTTGTATCTTTACGCTTATGAAAACATTAAATAATATGTATAGGCTATAGGCCGTCGTTTTGCATTAATAGCATATATTCTCAAATGGCATTTAATGGCTATCCGCTGTGGGCTATCTCCTCGCTGACGGACCAGTATACCTTATATCATATCATATTCCTATATGTCCTCCAGGAATCGTGGGGCTCTGGGGAATAAAGGTTTGGAAGACCCTGCTATTATAGCCTATCCTTTATAATGTTATAGGCTATTTCATTTACAGTTTACTCTATCAACCTACTCAGCATGTAATACGTTCTTTGTTAGAACTCAACTCGTTATTATTTTGCGCATAGATTGCAGAAATACGGGAACATTTTGATTTATATTTTAAAGGCTATGACATTGTAAAACGAAATAAGTGGAATTTCGAAGTTATGTAAGCAGAATACAAGTCATATCACCCACACGATATATGCTACCTGTATATCCAGAGCATGTATGCTTTTCATTCATTTAAGACACATTTATTGCAAGGGTTTTGTAATACACATAAACTCAACAAATAACCTCTGTTCTCGTTGCAATGCGTTTTTTATTCATTCTTATACAGTAGGAAGGGGGAAGAACACTATATTGTGCGTGTTCATATGACTTGTATTCTGCTTACACCTTCGAAATTCCACTTATTTCGTTTAACAATGGCAAAGCCTTTTAAATATAATCAAAACGTTCCCGTATTTCTGCAATCTATGCGCAAAATAATAACGAGTTGAGTTACGAGGAGCGCAGTCAGTACACCCCGTATATTCCGATAACGCTATATATAAACCATGCTGCATTCATTCAGAAGGAAAGACCTATTATTCCAAATGCTATTTATAGGGTTTTGACCATAATTATACTACTGTTGCTATTTTACAATTAACTATAATGAATTACGGGGGTCATACAGAACACGTCAGTCAAACTAATGAACGAAAGCTTATTTCCGCGTTGAAACTAATGTATGAAACTGATGAAAGCATATGCCGTCCGTCTGCAGTATCCATATTCTACCGCCGGGCGCCAGGGCCCTCATTTATCAACGTGGCGTAAGCACAGATATGTGCGTAACCCGTGCGTACGATCATTTCTAAGCAAAGTGTGGGATTTATCAATTTGAACTTGTGCTTGACTTTGTGCGTATATTTAAGCACAGGTCGGACCATGCGTAGCTGGCGCCGGTGGTAGAATATTTTTACAACGCGGAAATAAGCACTGACTGCGCTCGGCGTAACTCAACTCGTTATTATTTTGCGCATATATTGCAGAAATACGGGAGCGTTTTGATTATATTTAAAAGGCTTTGCCATTGTTAAACGTAATAAGTGGAACCCCGAAGCTGTAAGCAGAATACAAGTCATATGAACACCCACGATATAGTGTTCTTCCCCCTTCCTATAAGAAAGAATAAAAAACGCATTGCAACGAGAACAGACTGAGGTTATTTGTTGAGTGTATGTGTATACAAAACCCTTGCAATAAATGTGTCTTAAATTAATGAAAAGCATACATGCTCTGGACACAGAGCATATATGGTGTGGGTGATATCATGACTTGTATTCTGCTTACAGAATTTCACTTATTTAGTTTTACAATGTCAAAGCCTAAATCAAAACGTTCCCGTATTTCTGCAATCTATGCGCAAAATAATAACGAGTTGAGTTCTAACAAAGAACGTATTACATGCTGGTAGGCTGATAGAGTAAACTATGATGTGAATATGAATGAATGAATGAATGAATGAATGAATGAATGAATGAAAACTTTATTTAACAGATTGCAGAATGGGTACAATACAGTACGGCTCAATACACACAAGGGGATGCAGACCTGAGAAAGACGTTTGTCTTGTTTCCATCAGGGTCATATGATATGATATAAAGGTATACTGGTCCGTCCGCGAGGATATCGAGGACTCGAGTAGGATAGCCATTAAATGCAATTTGAGAATATAGGCTAAAGCGACGGCCTATAGCCTATACATATTATTTAATGTTTTCATAAGCGTAAAGATACAACAGCTAGATTAATGATCAAGTTAGTTTACTGTGCAGGGTTCGCAGGGCTGTGCATTGTGCTATTATATATGCGCAAGTTACTGTTGCATAATGTAGGTTATGGCTGCTATTATTATGTAATTCATATAGGCTACCTAATAGTATATGATTTTTAGAGGCATCTATACCGATAACAACGGGGGGTGACCCTGATCAAAGTTGAGGTACCGAATACCGATTTCCGAAAAATCTAAAATGTTCTGTTTGGCATTGGGTAACTTGTGAGGGGTCAAACTAGGGTTTTTTCATGATTCTGAGTTGATTGTAATCATGTATTTTTCACTAAAATCATTCCTTGGTTGAAAAAAGGCCACGCCCACTTTTATATTTAAATTAGAACGTAGCTTTATTTGTAGTTATAAGTAGTTACAAGTGCTGATCACTTCAGGAGTCAATCTCTGAGTCTTCTCCAGACTCACCACCATCATGACCACAATTATTGCATGAAATTCCTTTACAGACTGCACATGCTGAGATGCACTTAACGCCATTCCTCTTGCAGCTTCACCGCCGGTTGCTGCAATCTCCGTTACAGTTGCAGCTTGTGAACTGCAGTAGCTCCTCATGAGCCATGGGGTCTAGTGTTGGGACTGGCTCATAGCCATGTACATCCATAGTCACTGGGGTTCAGAGACATACTCTGCAGAAGGATCCAGTCATGGGTTTGTAGGTAGGCACGGAGAGAATGCTGTTCAGCTGCACCCTCTGTTGGAGGTAGAGTTTCTGGTTTGATCAGCCTTGCCGCTGCTTTCCGTGAGAACATGTTGTTTTGAATTTCACCCAAATCAGTACCTGGAGCATGATGGTAAATGTACTGGAAGATGGTAGTACCAGCCTGTATCACTGCATCCTTAGTAGCTTGTGTGTCAATGAAGATGTCCATGTGTTCATCAATGTCCCCTGCACAGAACCTGCAAAAGAAATGCACTTTGAGATTTGTTTACAATATAAAGTGAAATAGAAAAAAAAAACATTATTATTATTATTACCTGTCAAATAAGGTTGTTTTCCCATGGCCAGCTATTGCAGAAACCGTATCACAACCAGTGAAGGTGTGACAAAAGAGCAGGTAGCATCTCTTTCTTTCAGAGAGAGCTTCACGGATCCTTCTGACATAGGAGCCCTGTGATGTTGTGAAGAAGAGTGGATGGTTGGTGCTTGGAATATGGTGTACTAGCATCACCAGCACATCTGCATCTTATAATAATAATAATAATAATAATGCAGGACCTGTTCAGAGGTTCTGCCCGCACCTGAAAATAGAACAAGATATGCAAAGCGTGTTGCACTATACAATACCAGATAAAACTATTCAAGTTTGAATACTCGAGAGTGAATACTTTTGTTTCAGTTTATAAAAATAAAATAGGCAGGGCGGCTAGGTGGTGTAGTGGGCAAGGCACTCGCCACCAGTGTGGAGACGCTAGGATTCGCGTGTTCGAATCCAGCTCTCCACATTGTTTTCAGTTTAGCTGGTCGTCCGCAGTAATACACATTGGCCGTATTACGGGGAGGGAAACTGAAGGGTGGGGATCGGGCGTTGTGAACAAGCGACTCCTACAAGTCGGTTGGTGCGCCTGCGCAGTAGAATCAGGAAGTGTCGGGGGCAGCGTGAGCCTCCCACGCGTTACTCCTCGACACTGAGAGATCGAGCTGCGCAGGTGAAAAGATGCGACTGCTGTTACCTCAAGTACCGGAGGGGACTTGTGCTATGTATGACTTAGTCCACATTGCAGCCGGCTTGTGGGAGGCAAGAAACAGCGTTCGTGACAGGGGAGGGTTGAATTGGATGATACGAAATTGGGATGGGAGAAAAATAGAAAAATGGGAGAAAAAGTGGATAAAAAAATAAATAAAAATAAAATAGGCTACCTACACAAATGGTACTAACCTCAACAAAGTCATCTGTAGCAGTGGCCAATGCCTCTCTCACAATCGAAGTGTCAGCATCATTGTCACACTGCTCCACTGTGATGTTATGTTGTCTGAATGTTGAAGAGAGGAGGTGGATTAGCTCACTCTTGTTATTGGTGTTGTCCAGGAACTTTGCTCTTGGTGTCCAGTGTATCATATCCGGTCGAATCTGGAGATCACAGCATGACTTCTTAGCGCGCCAGATGTGGTCATGATCTTTTGGTGATCGGCTGTAGCCATCAAAGACAACAATGATCTTCTGAGAGCGGCGGCCTGCTGTACGTAGCTCAAGTAACTGTTGGCAATCTCCTGCCAAGTCTGACCTTGTTCCCACTTTACCATGTAGAAAAGCCATCCGCCATCAACTACAAGAGTGGAGAAGGATTGGTTAGTGAGGTCAAGCGGATCAGTTAACTCCTTCAGGCTAGTCTTGGAAAAGCCTGCCTTGTTAATTTTCTGATCTTTATTGCTGAAGAGGGACAATGGGAAGGGAGTCAGCTCATACTCCAATCATGGCTGGAGTAACCACATGGTTTCCATGGGCAGTGACACTTTCGAATATCTCCTTGTAAGCAGGCAAAGTTTCGAGTTGCTTCATGAGTTGACAGTACAGCTGTGCACCCTTGGTATATTGATGATGCCCTGCAGCCACAAAGATGTCCAGCATCCTGCTAACAATGCAGCACAGGTGGCCGTTGTGATCTGCAAGCCGCTCAGTTCTGATGAAGACCTTGATCACATCTACCATGTAGTGGTACTGCACCCAGAGAGCAGGCGTTCTTCCTCCTTCAGCAAGTATTTTGAAGGTTTCTTCAAACCGCTGTTCAAACAGTGCCACTACTGGATCTATGTGTCTGGCTCTCATCTTCCCATCAGCTACCTTCTCCATGAAAGTCCTCATTTCACCGAGTTCCTCCTCAGTGAAGGCATGTTTCATGATGTGCTGATAAATGGCTGCATCGATGAGGAGGTGAGCATGGATTGCCTTGTCAAAACATCCTCCATCCAGGATGTGGTTGGCTGTCGTACTCCCTGGATAGATCAGCTGGATCAGCTCCAGTAGTCCAGAATCCTCCATGATGTTTCCAATGGATCCAAGGTAGGACTTCAGCAGGTGAAATCCACCCAACCTCAGAATGATAGGTAGATTTGTCTGTTTTATGATGTCCACAGCCTTCAGCCAGATCGGAAGATCGAATGTCACTGTGTGCACTCTTTGAGAGTGGTGAAGATGGTGTTGAGGTCATTAGGGTCACCATCAATGATTGGGAGGAAGTCGATCTGTGTGCGCTGCTTGACATCATCTGCATGGATACTCTTCATCCAGCCATTCCAGTTGGAGTGTGGGAACTCAGGATCCTGGGCTTTGATCACCCACCCTGCTGCCCAGAGTGTATCGCCCGGAGTGAGGAATAGCTGGTCATGTGTCACAGAAGAGGCAAGCTCAGTAATGGGAAGAAATGTGATGGTGTTTATCCCTGTCCTTGTTCTGTTGGTGAATGGAAGAATCTTCACTTCAGCTCCTCTCAGGATCTTAGCTCTGTCAAGTGCCTTCAACCTCACTCTGTGGACAGCTGTTGTCGTCTGGGGATCTGGCAAAGATGGTGCCGGAGAGGTGACTTTGATCCAACCCATTGAATGGAAAGGAGTGTGTGAGGATTGGTTCGTTCCCCGCCACACGCTCCTTTAAGGTACTGTGTTGATTGGTGCATTCCCCGCCACACGCTTCTGGAGCGGGTACCAATTCCAGCACGCACCTGTCATAGTTTGTGATTAGCGCCCCAGAGGCTTCTTATACTGGGACCTTCTTTCAATCGATGTCAGGTCGTTTTGAATACTACTGCTTCTGCCTGCTTTCCCCCTGTTGTTGTGCCTCGTCTACTTTCCCTCCAGGACATCTTTGGATTGCCGCTGGTAAATACCTTGTTCCTCCGTTTGGAGCTGCGCCTCGTTGCCCGCTTTACGCGTTTGCGCTTTGGTGAGTTGGAACCAAACCCTTTTTGGATTATCTGTTTTTGTGTATTTGGATAACACTGAAGAGTATCGTTTTTGTTTGCACTGGACTCAGCTAAATTATGTGTTTAAGATAAACACTGAAGAGTATTGTTTTTGTTTGCACTGGACTCAGCTAAATTGTGTGTTTTGGATAACACTGAAGAGTATCGTTTTTGTTTGTACTGGACTCAGCTAAATTGTGTGTTTTGGATAAACACTGAAGAAGTACCATTTTGTTTTGTTCTGGACTCAGCTAAGGGAGGTCGGAACTGCACTGCCTCTGTGTACTGTTGGACTGTTGTTGATCTCTCTCTCTCCGTTTCCACCTCGAGTTGAAGCTGGGAGTATCTGCAGAGCCGCAACGGCGTCAACGCCGATTCCCCACCTCTAACACCAAGAGGATCTGTCTCCTTTTTTGTTGTTCAGAATTATTCTTGACTCTGTAAATAAATACGCCCTAGTATTTGGCTAACTCTGAACTACCTGTCTGTGCCGTGCTGTTGAGGTCGGTTTCAAACCCTAACATTACGACCCGACCATGATGACCTCAGCCGACACAGACAGAGTCAGAACCGCGTTGGCGGTCCAGATTGAATTAACCAACGACCACAGCCTACAGTTAGGTGCGGCTGCGGCTGCTGTATTCAGGAGTCCCTTGGCTCTCTGGCTACCCTGCAGACAGCCCAGGGTAATCAGCAGGCTGATATTCTTCACCAATTGCAAACTCTGAGTGAAGCATTTAACGCCCTGCTTGTAACCCCACCTGCTTCAGGAGTCTCGGCCAGAGCACCACCCGCAGCCGTGGCGGGCCCCGCGCCTCCCGATCCCGCACCTCGGGAGCCCCGTCTCTCCGAACCACGGTTGTTCAATGGTAACTTCGAGGATTGTGCCACATTCATCATGCAATGTGAGTTGGTTTTTCTTCATCAACCCAGCCGATTCACTTCAGAGGGAGCCCGAGTGGCTTACATGACTAACCTGCTCTCAGGCCGGGCAGCACAGTGGGTTACTGCCTCCTGGGCAATGGGGGCTGATTTCTGTTTTTCCTACCCAGACTTCGTGGCAGAGCTCCGCAGGGTTTTCCACCACCCAGCCCGTGGCCAGGACCCAGGAGCTCGGTTGGGCACCTTCCGGCAGGGCAGTGGCGGGGTCACCGACTACGTGCTGGAGTTCAGACTGGCGGCAACGGAGAGCGGTTGGAACGACCAAGCGCTTCGTCTCACCTTCATGAGGGGGCTCAACGACGCTGTAAGAGACCAGCTCGCGACCCGTGAGGAACCTGAGTCCCTCGAGGACCTATTCAGCCTCGCCATTCACATCGACGGACGCCTCCGGGAGAGAAGGCGTGAGAGAGCCCGACTGGGACCTCCAGAGGTTCCCCAGACCCCCCGCACTCGTGACGGTACTGCGGTCCGTCCTGCTTCCACCACAACTGGTGGTTCCTTCCCCTCCCGTTCGGTGCCCGAGGAGGAACCCATGCAGCTGGGACGCTCACACCTTAGCCCGGCTGAACGAGAGGCCAGGTTCAGGTCCGGCCTTTGCCTCTACTGCGGCCGGGATGGGCACCGTATCTCCAACTGCCCCACCCGGCCAAAAGACCAGGCTCGCCGGGACCCCGGGAGATCCTGGTGAGCCATTTTTCTCGTTCCCAGAACCGTGCACCACCTAGTCGTCTGATGAGCGTCACCCTGGCCTGGGCGGACCAACGAGCGACGGTGGAGGCACTAATCGACTCGGGTGCTGACGAGAGTTTCCTGGATTTCGAGTTTGCTACCCAGGCCAACATTCCGCTAGAGCAGGGGTTCTCAACCTTTCTGCTGCCAAGGCACCCCTGTGTTCAATAAAATATTCCAGGGCACCCCTACATACGATAAAGACTTTTTCGGTCCTGTCTTTTTTGCTACAATGATGATACAATGATTCTTTATTTGCCGTGCTGTCGTTGAGATGTTTTGTTGTTTGTTTGTCTTTGTTGCTTGTTGGTGAATCTGCAAATATGAATTGCCCCACGCGGGATCAATAAAGTTGTCTGAATCTGATGACAAAAGTGCTTGCTTTCAAAATAATGTTTATTTAAGAAAAAACTGAAAATCATGTATTTTTTTTTAATACAGAAAATGATCACTAAAGTGCTATATGTTGCAGCTGCACTGTTCTCCATAAAAATAGCATATTTGGATAAGTTTGACAATTTCTCAAAAACAGAAAATCATGTATTTTTTTTAAATACAGAAAAGGATCACCAAGTTACCATTTCTCAAAAAATATAAATAAATACAGAAAATAAGCACTCGTTCACTCAGTGGACATTTCTAGCTCAATGCGAGGTCCGCTGCTGCTGGCTAATAATACGGTCAATACGTGGGGAGATCTTTGACAAGGCAACACGCATGTCATCATCAAGGCTCAACTTGGCCCTATATTTTGTTTTCAGAGCTGTCATGGATGAAAAGCCAGCTTCACACAGATATGTGGGGCTGAATGGTATCAACACCTTAACTGCAGCATCATGAGATACTTGGTACTCAGCACCACACTCTGAAACTAGCTCTCCAGGTGGTATCAGATGAGATTTCAATGAGTTCTTCCAAGAGTTTGGATGGAGATGTGTCAGGAAGCTTTGTCTCAATGTTGTCTGTAAAGTATTTTTTTATCCAGAGTGACTTAATGATTTTCAGATTTTTAGAAATGGTCAAACTTATCCAAATATGGTATTTTCATGGAAAACAGTGCAGCTGCATCAGATAGCACTTTAGGGATAATTTTCTGTAATCCAAAAAATAATTTGGATTCACTATAAAGTGCCTGTTCACTATAAAGTGCCACGTTTTGATATATTGAGCTTTAAACTTTAACACATTTTTTGGAACACGCAACCTAAAACACCTTCCTCTCCCAAACCGTTCCTGCAATTGTTTTATGTTGCATGATGATCATGGATACATTTATTATGTATTGTATTTTTTATGTTTAAATATCAACATAATCTGTCTGTCCACCCTCAGTACATTTACTATCAATATAATATAGTAGTCTGACTTCATCATATATTTTCAAACGCACACACATAGAGGGAGAATGCCCCCCCCCCCCCCTCCTTCCCAGTCCTCCTTCCAAGTCCCCACCCTGCTGTTCTCTGTCGCTCTGAACAGGGCTTGTTGTTAGCTTATGCTAAAGGGACATTAATTCCGGTCTTAAACACAACGTGGCCACAAAGGAATGGCAAGGATTGCAAAGCACGTTATATGCATTTGACCCGTTGCGGAATAAAACAGCAGGCCAGGGATTTGTTTTGGGTCGCAAAAACACTATCCTTGCTGTGTTTCAATGTCCGCGTTCCAGATCCAGAGTACGCTACTACTGCTGAGCTGAGAGACGCTAAGCTCACTGCTCAGCCTGCTGCTGTGTTGAGATGCATCCTTATTGGCTGTGTGCTGTAGAGCGGATATGAGTCACGACACCACGGAGTTTCAAAATAAGAGTATCATAATGACCTAAATGTTGCTAGCTTTCGGAGCCTAGTTATTTAGCTGGAGCTGCGCGTGGGCAGAAATGAGACCCGCTATAGGATTTTCAAAATGAGACTGTTGTCATTCTATATTTTTAAAGAACATTGCCAGGCATCTCGCGGAACCCCTGGCAGCTCTCCGCGGAACCCCTGTGTGCCGGGGAACCCCTGTTGAGAACCGCTGCGCTAGAGGACCTCGTGAGACCCTTGGAGGTGTTTGCGTTGGACCAACACCGCCTGGCTGACATCACTCAACGCACCTGTCCAGTCCTTCTCACCATTGCTGGTAACCACGTTGAGAGACTCCAGTTTTTCATCACCAGATCCCCTCTTGTCCCAGTAGTCCTGGGCAGGCCCTGGCTCGCGCTGCATGAGCCCCACATCGCCTGGTCCTCCGGTACCATCAGGGGGTGGCGCTCCGCCTGTCATGCCCAGTGTCTTCAGGCGGCGTCCTGTCCCTCGCCCCGGAGTCCCCTTCGTGAGCCGCCTCCGGACCTCTCGACTATACCCCCCGAGTACCACGACCTCGAGGAGGTTTTCAGTAAGTCCCGGGCTCAGGCCCTTCCGCCTCACCGGCCTTACGACTGTGCCATCGACCTCCGCTCAGGGGCTCCCCTTCCCGGCAGCCGCCTCTACAGTCTGACCGTCCCTGAGAAGGCAGCGATGGATCGATATATCTCTGAGTCCTTGGAAGCAGGCCTCATTCGGCCTTCCTCCTCCCCTGTGGCGGCCGGTTTCTTCTTTGTTGGGAAGAAGGATGGAGACCTTCGACCCTGCATCGACTATCGCCAGCTCAACGAGATCACCATTAAGAACAAGTACCCTCTTCCTCTCATGAACTCCACCTTCGAGCCTCTCACCCAGGCTACCGTCTTTACCAAGCTGGACCTCCGGAGTGCCTACCATCTGGTCCGTATCCGAGAGGGCGATGAGTGGAAGACCGCCTTCAAGACTCCCAGGGGCCACTACGAGTACCTGGTAATGTCGTTCGGCCTCACCAACGCTCCGGCGGTATTCCAGGCGCTCATGAACGACGTCCTTCGTGACATGCTGGAGGAGTTTGTGGTGGTATACCTAGACGACATCCTCATCTTCTCCAAGACCCTCGAGGAACACATCCAGCATGTCCGCCGTGTGCTGGAGCGCCTCCACAATCGGCTCTTCGTCAAGGCAGAGAAGTGCCGATTTCACTCCGACTCCGTCGATTACCTGGGCTTCATCATGGAGAGAGGCTTGACCCGAGCTGACCCGAGCAAGATCCGGGCCGTGGAGGAGTGGCCGGAACCCACCTCTCGGAAGGAGTTACAGAGCTTCCTCGGGTTCTCCAACTTCTACCGAAGATTCATCCGGAACTACAGCCAGGTGGCGGAACCACTTACCAGGCTAACCTCTCCCACCCTGCCGTTCGACTGGTCCCCAGCGGCGTGTGCTGCGTTCCGCTCCCTCAAGAAGAGGTTCACTACCGCCCCAGTCTTGCTCCATCCAGACCCCAAGATACAGTTCATCGTAGAGGTGGATGCCTCGGATACCGGACTAGGGGCTATCTTATCTCAGCGGTCGGCAACGGACCAGAAGTTACATCCGTGCGCCTTCTACTCACGTCGTTTCCTCCCTGCCGAGAGGAACTATGACATCGGCAATCGGGAGCTGCTGGCGGTTGTGGCTGCCTTGGAGGAGTGGCGTCATTGGCTAGAGGGGGCCGAGGAGCCATTCACCATTTGGACGGACCACAAGAACTTGACGTACATCCGTGCTTCCAAGCGCCTCAATGGCCGGCAGGCAAGATGGGCCAGCTTCCTCAGTCGGTTCGACTTCTTGCTGATGTTTCGCCCTGGTTCCCGCAACACGAAGGCCGACTCCCTGTCCCGGTTACACTCCAAGGGGGCTCCAACCACTGAGGACCCGACTCCCATCCTTCCAGAGGCCAGGGTGGTGGGAGTGGTCACCTTGGGCATCGAGGGGGTGGTAAGGCGTGCCCTACGCTTCCATCGCGCTCCAGGCAATGTACCGGTTCATCGCCTCTTCGTCCCCGACTCAGTCCGGTCCCGGGTCCTCCAGTGGGGCCATACCAGCCGGTTCGCCTGCCACCCAGGCGTTCATCGCACGTTCTCCTTCCTGGCTCGTCGATTCTGGTGGCCCTCCATGAGGAACGACGTCAAGGAGTTCGTACTGGCCTGCGCGGTATGCGCCCGCAGCAAGGCCTCCCACCAGGCGCCCTCCGGGCTATTGCAGCCGCTTCCCATTCCGAGCCGCCCTTGGTCCCATGTGGCGTTGGACTTAGTCACGGGACTTCCTTCTTCCCAGGGGAACACGTGCCTACTGACCGTGGTGGATCGGTTCAGCAAGGGGGTTCACCTCGTGGCCCTTCCCAAGCTTCCGTCGGCGGCCGAGACGGCGGACCTCCTGACACGCCACGTGTTCCGCCTCCATGGGTTTCCCCAGGACGTCGTCTCGGACCGGGGGCCCCAGTTCACTTCCCAGGTATGGCGGGCTTTTTGCAAGGGATTGGGGGCAACGGTCAGTCTTTCCTCTGGTTATCATCCCCAGACTAACGGACAAACGGAGAGGATGAACCAGAGCGTGGAGTCTGCTCTTCGGTGTGTGGCTGCCGAGAAACCCGCTTCTTGGAGCCGTTTCCTTCCCTGGGTCGAGTACTCCATCAACTCCATGGTCAGTTCCGCCACCGGCCTCTCACCTTTTGAAATATCCCTGGGCTACCAACCCCCTCTTTTCCCTGCACAGGAGTCGGAGGTGGCAGTTCCCTCCGTACAGGAGCATCTCGACCGGTGCCGTCGGGTCTGGGAGATCGCCAGGACTGCGCTGCTCTGGTCATCGGAGCGTGCCAGTCATGGGGCTGACCGGCGCCGGGTCCCTGCGCCGACGTACCACCCTGGGCAGAGGGTGTGGCTGTCCGCAAAGGACCTTCCGCTTCGGTCCTCGGCCAAGAAGCTTAACCCCCGGTTCGTTGGTCCTTTTGAGGTTCTGAAGGTGCTCAGTCCGGCGGCGGTGAGTCTTAAGCTTCCTGCGTCCATGCGCATTCACCCCGTTTTCCATGTGTCCCGGGTTAAGCCTGTCTCTCTCAGTCCCCTGATGCCTCCTGCTCCGGACCCGCCTCCTCCCGAGATGGTGGACGGACACCCCCAGTGGCAGGTCCGCCGGTTGATGGGCGTTCGACGGCGGGGTCGGGGGTTTCACTACCTGGTGGACTGGGAGGGATACGGCCCGGAGGAACGGAGCTGGGTCTCCCGCCAGCTCATCATGGACCCCGGCCTGATCACCGACTTCCATCGTGCCCATCCGGACGAGCCGGGTCGGGCTGGTCGCCGGGTGGCTCCCGTGGAGGGGGGGGGTACTGTGAGGATTGGTTCGCTCCCCGCCACACGCTCCTTTAAGGTACTGTGTTGATTGGTGCATTCCCCACCACACGCTTCTGGAGCGGGTACCAATTCCAGCACGCACCTGTCATAGTTTGTGATTAGCGCCCCAGAGGCTTCTTATACTGGGACCTTCTTTCAATCGATGTCGGGTCGTTTTGAATACTACTGCTTCTGCCTGCTTTCCCCCCCTTGTTGTGCCTCGTCTACTTTCCCTCCAGGACATCTTTGGATTGCCGCTGGTGAATACCTTGTTCCTCCGTTTGGAGCTGCGCCTCGTTGCCCGCTTTACGCGTTTGCGCTTTGGTGAGTTGGAACCAAACCCTTTTTCGATTATCTGTTTTTGTGTGTTTGGATAACACTGAAGAGTATCGTTTTTGTTTCCACTGGACTGGAGGTCGGAACTGCACTGCTTCTGTGTACTGTTGGACTGTTGTTGATCTCTCTCTCTCTCTCCGTTTCCACCTCGAGTTGAAGCTGGGAGTATCTGCAGAGCCGCAACGGCGTCAATGCCGATTCCCCACCTCTAACACCAAGAGGATCTGCAGAGCCGCAGATAACTCTGCCGAAGGCAGTCTCCTTTTTTGTTGTTCAGAATTATTCTTGACTCTTTTTGACTCTGTAAATAAATACGCCCTAGTATTTGGCTAACTCTGAACTACCTGTCTGTGCCGTGCTGTTGAGGTCGGTTTCAAACCCTAACAGTTTCCCTGAATAGAGACAATGTTTAAATCTATATTGTCTCTGACAAACTGAGTGAATACATTGGTTGTTTCCCCAACCTCCATGGCCTCCATGACCACCCGATTGTCATGGCTAGTTTCACTTCCACTGGCTGTTGTAAATGATAGATCCTCAAGTGCAGAGTCAACCGCAACCTCATCATCTGCTCATCAGTTTCTTCCACAATGGTATAGAGTATCAGAAGTATCTTGGATGCCATCTCTATTCCTGTCATTAAGGAAGCAGTATTTTGCAAAGTTGACAATAAATAATTGCAATCAACTCAGAATCATGAAAAAACCCTAGTTTGACCCCTCACAAGTTACCCAAGGCCAAACAGAACATTTTAGATTTTTCGAAAATCGGTATTCGGTACCTCAACTTTGAGCAGTTGTTATGAAAAAACATACAGGATTTGAACTTCAACTTTTTAATACATCTTACTACACACCTTTACAAACACATTAGTGAAGACATTTATTGGTAAGGATTTAGTTTGCAGATCTGTCAAATATTTGATAAAATGCCCTTACTATAACAATTGTGTGTATTGAGCCGTACTGTATTGTACCCATTCTGCAATCTGTTAAATAAAGTTTTCATTCATTCATTCATTCAAAATAGATGCCTCTAAAAATCATATTATAGCCAATCGAACACAACTAATAAAGGCATTCATATTACAGCACGGTTATAATGACACACCACCAACGCCAAACAGTGGTCAACGAACGTCTTTATTAGTATTTTGAGCTGTCCAGGCAGAATTGCAGCAATGGTCTTAGGGAGCCGTTCATATCTGACATCACTGTGTACAAGTCAGCCTTTTATTTATCCCATAACACACAGGTTGTGTCTTCTTGGTTCGGCAGCGCCTCAGTGAACAATCTCCTGTGAAGTTTCTCAGAGTTCCGCTCGGGTTAGTCCATTATTTCACATCCCATGGGGGGTGTTTCATGACCATATATGGATAATCATGCACGAGCATTGACGGTAGAACAAAGAGGTATTTATCAACACGGAGGAGCGTAGGACCTGTGTACGCACGGTTGATAAATCCCAATATTTCTGTGCGTGCACACATTCTAAATTCTGTGCTTACGTATGAAAATAGAACACTTTCTAAGAAGTGTTAATAAATGAGGGCCCAGGTACGCATGCCCTGAGCTGTGCGTAAATATACGCACAAAGTCAAGCACACGTTCAAATTGATAAGTCACACACTTTGCTTAGAAATGATCGTACGCACGGGTTACGCACATATCTGTGCGTAAGCAACGTTGATAAATGAGGGCCCAGGATAATCAGGACAGAGGAGTAGTGTAGTGGAGTAGGAGAGAAGTGTTTGAACACAGAGGTTGTTTATAATACCATAGTTTACTCTAGTAATCAGAGTAGTGTTTGAACACAGAGGTTGTTTATAATACCATAGTTTACTCTGGTAATCAGAGTAGTGTTTATAATGTCATAGTTTACTCTGGTAATCAGAGTAGTGTTTATATAATTTTTTACTCTAGTAATCAGAGTAGTGTTTATAATGTCATAGTTTTTCTCTGGTAACCAGAGTAGTAGTGTTTATATCATCGTTTACTCTAGTAACCAGAATAGTAGTGTTTATAATGTCATAGTTTACTCTGGTAATCAGAGTAGTGTTTATAATGTCATAGTTTACTCTGGTAATCAGAGTAGTGTTTATATCATCGTTTACTCTAGTAACCAGAGTAGTGTTTATAATGTCATAGTTTACTTTAGTAACCAGACTAGTGTTTATAATGTCATAGTTTACTCTAGTAATCAGAGTAGTAGTGTTTATAATGTCATAGTTTACTCTGGTAATCAGACTAGTGTTTATAATGGCATAGTTTACTCTAGTAATCAGAGTAGTAGTGTTTATAATGTCATAGTTTACTCTAGTAACCAGAGTAGTGTTTGAACACAGAGATCTGGGATAATTCACAGCAACATTCGCTTACAGGAAATGAGGGCTAAGACCTCTCCCTTGGAATCTTCCACTCCATATGCACACGCTCAGTACAGAGGCGGTCTTGCACATTACACCATTTTGCAGCGAGAGAGGACAGGATGTCTCAGGCTAACATCTATGTGGCTGGAAATGGTGAAGCGAGACACAAATGCAAATGCAGTCCATGTCTTAAATGATCTTTCTCTACGTTTTCACCACTTCTGTAATAGATGTACTCCGATCTGTCTGTCTGAACCAGAACAAGTACAAGGAGAGTGGAAAGAAGTGCCTGGGAAGCAGTCTGTTTTCTGTCCTGCCTCAGACCACAGAGACACAGCATGCGGCCAAACTGTCCGTGCTGCAGAGTGAGGTATGGTAATGTACACACGCACAGTGTTGGGAAAGTTCACTTTCTACATGAACTACTTCAGTTCACAGTTCACACATTTTTTAATGAATTTAAAATGTTGAACTAAAGTCCATGGTTTCAAAAATGAACTTGTTTATAGTTTTTTTCAATACGTTGCTGCGAGCTATTATTTGTCAAAATAATTGCCACAATTAGGGATGCTCGATATTGGCTTTTTTACCGATACCGATATTCCGATATTGTCCAACTCTTAATTTCCGATACCGATATCAACCGATATCAACCGATACCGATATATGCAGGGTTTCCCCCCCCAAAAAACTAAATAATTTCAGGTAACTAATAATTTCACTGGATATATATATAACAAATATTGTTATTGTTTTTATTTTTTTTAAACCGATACCGATATTTTCCGATATCACATTTTACTGCCGATATCGGCCGATAATATCGGTCGGCCGATAATATCGGACATCCCTAGCCACAACCCATATAGAACCACAGACAGCAATCAGAATACTGGCATTTCCATCACACTGTGATTATTTATCAGTGTTTCCCCTACCATTGCCTTGAAGGGGCGGCCCGCATCGCGCGTAACAAGTCTCTCTCTCCGCGTGCAACATGCACGAAACCTTTCGTGTGTGTGTGCGCCCGTCCCAAATCTGGCACACTTTTGAACAAAGTTATACTGTGAATCGTGATAGAGCGCAGAGAATGAACGCATTCACAATTACGTTCATCTAGCGGAAATACAGTACGTTCAGTTGACGTTCGCCCAAAATATGAACGGTTCAGGTACATCACTGCACTATTCAGGATTGTGCATCTATCTGAAAGGGTTAAAAGCTCAGAGCTCTCCTTTGAACAGTTCTGTTCTCCCTCCTGTCTCCTCCAGCTGAAGTACAAGCAGGAGGGGAGGAAGAGCATCAGTCAGAGCATCTACTCTCAGCTAGCGGAGACGCCACAGACTCAGTTAGCTAAAACTGTCTCTGACGTCCAGAGTGAGGTGAGTCTGCGTTTCCCTCCACTTCCTTCCGTCTCAACTTGTCAATCTTAGTGCCACTCTAAACCTGTAATTAGCAGAGGGAGAGAGAGAGTAGACATGCAGTGTTAGAGTGTGACAGATTGAGTGGGTGTGTGATGTCCTGTTCTATTGATGTTGCAATGCATGCGATGGCTACAGTATCCAGATTATTAGGGTTAAACAATACATAAAGCTGGATGTCATCTGCAACCATAAACTAGGGCTGGGTGATTAATCAAGTTTTAATTTAAATTACAATTTTGGCTTCCCACGATCATGAAAACAAGATAATCAAGATAAAACTATTATTGTGCCGCATGCCCTGTTGCTCTTATTTTGTATTTTGTTGTAAATGCAGTACACCCTTCTGTTAGAAAACTGTGTTTTTGGTGTTTATCAGCCTTCATCTGCCCTTCCGTGAAGTCTCTGCATTGTGTCTTAGTTGTTGATGTTAAGGCAATCGTTCAGTGGAGTTCTGTCCTCCCATGCACTGGCTGTCACACTGTTTCCCCCCCGTTAATGCATCCGGACAAAATAATGTAACTGGAGTCGTCATCTCTTTTCAAAAATAATGTTATTTCTATAAACATAGCATCTCGTACAAAATGAAAGTCTTTGATGTATGAGAAACTAGATTAGTAGATTCTATCTCTGTCGATCACTTGGGGCCTGCCCTGTTAGCCGAAGCCTGTCTCCTAACCCTAACCCTCCTAGCAACGGCTCATATCACTAGCTGCTACTGCACTCCCGGCTCTCTAACCTTGAGAACTCTCTGACCTTGAGAAAATGTATGTCCTTTAAACTAATATATATATAGATATTTACATTACATACATGTTGTTATAACCATATGAAAACCAGTGATATCCTTCACTTCCTTCACAGTGGTGCACTCAGCCCCTCCCCCCAAGCCCAAACAGTACTTTAATCTTGTGTTGAGAGGGAGGAGGGAGCCACGGCACATGTAATTCAGTTGTCATCATACATAAAAAAAAAATACAATAATCATGATTTCAATATCAATCAAAATAATTGTGATTATGATTTTTACCATAATTGAGCATCCCTACCTTAAACTGACAAGGGGGAGCATACAAACTGAATAAAAGCTGACCAAGGATTGAGCCTAGAGGGACCCCACACATAATGAGAAGAAGATGAGACAACATTAATGAATTAATGAATAGTAGGCTTATATTATTCTAATGACTTGTTTTATTACGAGATCGCAGATACTGTATGCACTGTGTACAGTACACATCTTAAGGCCGCCACAGAGTCTGGTGTACTGTGAGCGGACCGGACTCCGCACGGCATTTCCGCAGTCATTTGAGGTTTCATAGTCAAGCGTACCACCGTGTACCAATTTCCTACATTTCTCATGCCAGTTTACTACATTTAATGCAGGTCGATGTCAACCAACACACCGAGCAGCCTTTTGTGTGACACCAGTGCGTGACACGGATGTCCGCACGTTAGAAATTTGGAGCTTCGTGCAAACCTCTGCAGAGTCCGTTCCGCTCACAGTACGAATCCCCAAGAAAGGAACCGTTTGTGAATGCCTAAATCAGCCCGAAAAGGTCTTAAGTGGAGCTACGATGAAATTTGTTCTTAACTTTTTTCTTAACCTGTTCCACCCGCGAGGGTCGGTACCGACCCTTAACACTTTGTATGCCACTCACGGCTTTTCTCGGGTTTACGCCCCGACCGTTGAATGCCACGGTCACGAGTATTCTCGGGTATTTAATTTTTTTTTTTTAATTAGCGATCTGAAATCATATTGCATCACGCGAGCCTACCGTTGGAGATCCAGGGACCGCCGGCGCTCAGATGTGAAAAAAGCGCCCCCTATCGTCTCCCAGATGGTAAATCACCCTTTTGGAATGGACTCAATGAAAGTGAATGGGAGAACGGATTTCTGACTCGAAATTGGGATGGGAGAAAAATAGAAAAAATAAGGAGAAAAAGAGGCCAAAAATAATTTTTCTTTAGTCTTTGGCCAGTGGCACTAAACAGAACTCTGGAATTATGTTTTTTTTTTTTAAGTAAGAAAGTCTCTCTTTGTTGATTATGAGATAATAAAGGAGATGATCGTAGGTTTCTTCCTGCTCTTCTCTATTCTAGTTGGCAAAAACTATAATTTAACCAGGTGATGGATTGAAAGAACACAATGACCTTCACCCTATAATAGGGGCAATGCAATCGGAAGCTGAAGAACTTAGAACAGTGTCAGGAGGTAGAGCAGTCCTCTGGTAAGCTAAGGTTCCCAGTTCAAATCCCGCTCCTCTAGGGCAGCTTGTTGAAGTGTCCTTGAGCAAGACAGTTGGCACCTTGCATGGTTTCCTCCGCCGTCTGTGTGTGAATGTGTGAGTGAATGTACAAAATTGTAAAGCGCTTTGGATAAAAGCAATATATAAATGCACCATTTAGTCACCTTCCATGGATAACTTCTGACCTCATCAGTACCTTCAGGCAGAGAGATAAGGCATGGGCCACGTATCGTAAGACTAAGGATCATGCAAACTGGGAAACATACAGACAGCTTAGAAATAAAAGTAAAATATTGACTCGGAATGCAAAATCAAATTATTATAAAGAATCTCTCAACTCTGATTTTAAAAACACTAAACAATTTTTGAATTTTTTTTTAACTATAACTAATTCATCTGATAAAAATACTCATTGTAATCAATTAAAAGTTAATAAGCATAATCCTCTTCTTGTAGCTCAAGCCTTTAACCAACACTTCTCTTCAGTTTGTACTCCCACAATACCGGATCCTTATGTCATCTGTAACAATGCACCACCTTGCAACAGCTCCTTCTCGTTCACGAAAATCTCACCTATTGATGTTCTGAATGCCATAAAAGACCTCAAAGTGTGTAGTGGCCCAGGCCTAGATGGTTTAGAAAGCAAATTTCTCAAACTTGTTCCACACATGTTGATGTACCCCCTCTGTTATCTCTATAATCTGTCTTTATTATCACATGAAATACCATCCATCTGGAAGCACTCAAAAATCACTCCTCTCCATAAAGCAGGCAATGTACTAGATCCCAATAATTATAGACCAATAGCAATTATCTGTTCCATAGCAAAAGTATTTGAAAAGTTAATTTACAAGCTGTCTAATTATCTCAGCAACAACAATATTTTATCACCTTTGCAATCTGGTTTTCGCTCTAATCATTCCACAACTACTTTATTAAAACTCACTAATGATATATTTTCTTCATCTGGTAATGGTAATCTCACTGGTGCAATATTTAATGATTTAACAAAAGCCTTTGATTTGGTCAACCATTATCTCCTATTAGACAAACTGTACGCTATTGGCCTCTCACGCAATGCCCTACTCTGGTTTAATTCATATCTGTACAACAGAAAACAGTGTGTTGCTATACAGGATGGTAGATCTGAATTGGCAGTACAGGAACGTGGGGTGCCTCAAGGCTCAACATTAGGCCTGCTCTTGTTCTCAATATTTATTAATGATCTCCCCTCAATTTTCACAGGTTGTAATGCTCAACTCTATGCCGACGACACAGTGATATATACATCTCAAATTACCTTACCTCAAATTCAGTCAACACTTCAATCAAATTTCAATAAACTCGAATCATGGCTCTTGGCTAATAAACTACTAATCAACTAAACTAAAACTAATACTATGCTCTTTGGGACCATCCATAATCTTGCATCCAAAACCATTAATCAACCATTTAATATCACTTGTCTGGACGGTACACAACTGCATAGCGTTGATAACATTAAATACCTTGGTCTATGGCTTGATTCAGAACTCTCATACAAATGTCACATACCGTAATTCCTCTAATAGTAACCGGGTCTCAAATACAAGCCGGGTCTCTATTAATGGCCGGGTGCGCTCTTGAGCTAAGCAATTATAAGCCGGCCTCCTAATACAAGCCGGGTTACTAATATACTGAGCTGCATACTGAGCTAGTTACGTGATTTCACTTTGAAAACGTTGAAATGACCAGTGACCACCTGTAATTGCACTGTTTACTATTTCATACAGTACTTGGTTTCAATAAATGAACCCAGTACATTTTACTGGGTTCAAACTGACACAAAATGTTGATTTATTCATTATGATCCGTTTGAAAATTTGAAATATAGGCCTCCCTCTTATACAGGCCTCCTGCTAATACAAGCCTGGTACCCGCTACAGTTGAAACAAATACAAGCCGGGGTTACTATTAGAGGAATTACGGTAGATAATATTGTTAGAAAAGTCAACTTTAGTGCTGGTGTTCTCTACCGCAACAGAAAATGTTTCACACTCCCTGTCAGAAAGAAACTGGTTCATCAACTAATTTGACCCATCATGGATTACGCTGACGTAGTTTACCAAACTGCATCTAAAACCAACCTTCTTCCACTAAACACATTATTCAACCGTCTATGCAGATTTGCTCTTGGCTGCCCATATTTGACACACCACTGCACCATGTATGAAAACCTTAATTTGCCATCTCCCACAGTAAGACGACAGCAGCACTGGTTACAGTTTATTTTTAAATGTATTCACTTCAATTATCCGCAATATCTCAAACAGTATATGGACCCTTTCACGTCTAGACATCAACTGAGACACTGTGCACAGCTATTTTTTAAAGTTCCAACAAATGTAACCACCTCAGTTGGCAAAAAATCATTCATGTTCAAAGGTCCATCTGACTGGAATAATCTTCCAGTTCATATTCGATCTATAACATCCTCCAAACTGTTTAAAACGGCGCTGTCCTCTCACCTTGAGATTACTTGTTCATGTTTCCACCAATAATAGTATAACAGATCTTTGAAGCAATCACTTGAATAATTATCTGCTCTGTGTTTTGTTGTTTGTTTGTCTTATGTTCCTCTTGTTTGATGTTGTTTGAACCTGTTTATTATTAATTTTATTTTGTTTTGTGTTTGGTTTTTGTTTGTTTCTTTTTGTTTTGTTATGTTTAATACAGATATGTAATTTATGTATTTTGTAAGCTGTGGACCCCCTCAAAAACGAGATGGTTCATCTCAAGGGGTAATTCCAAATAAAGAATTTCAATATATATATTTACAATTAAGCTGATCAACTAAGTCATTTACATCACGAAACTCAGTTAAGCTGCTACACTGAGGAGATAAAACAGAAAAGATTAATCATCAGAACTCGCGGGTGAACTGTACGTTTTAGGGAAGAAGCACCTACTTCAATATGAAATAAGACACCAGAGGACATGATGGTTGATGTTCCACAGGCCAAGTACAAGCAGACGGGAAAGATGGAGGCGACCAGCTCTCTGTACAGCCTGCTACCTGCAACACGGGAGACCCAGCAGGCTAAACAAGCTACTGACATACTGAGCGAGGTACAACACACACACAGCGCCAGTGTTTTGCTATGCTTGTGGGGACATTCATTTGACTCACATTGTTTCCTGCTGTAAAAATGTTTCCTGCTGTAACATTGTTTCCTGATGTAACATTGTTTCCTGCTGTAACATTGTTTCCTGCTGTAACATTGTTTCCTGGTGTAACATTGTTTCCTGGTGTAACATTGTTTCCTGCTGTAACATTGTTTCCTGATTGTAACTGAGGGGTTACAAAACCCTGACTGTATTAAAGATTGTGATAGATTAAACCACTGCTAGTTATGTACTTTAATTACTGGCCAGACAGTACATCAAATATAGATGGTGAACACCCACAAGAACACGGCATTGACAAAGAAATAGTATTTGAGGGTATTTTATTATTATTATGCAACATTAGGTTACAGAATGAGAATTAGGGTCGCGCTTGTATGGCGAAGAATATGCGTAAAGTCAGTCAATAGCATGAGTCACTAAGAATAGCAGGAATCCTACGATGGGTCTAAGTTGACACCACCTGTCGTATAATAGCAACTATATAAGGCAACACTGGTACCGCCTGGAGACAATGGGTTCCCTCCGGGGGTGTAAGGCCTGGAGGGTAGAGGAATGTTCGGGTACTCAGTCTGATTCAATGAGGAATAAAGAGACTCCAGGTACAGGAGTCGGTCCTTGTAAATCCCTGATCAGCAGCAAAGCAATAATTGTAATCCAAATGCTCGATAGCATTGATGACAGTTAGCCAGCCTCCGTCCACGAGGCCAGCCCGAGTTGTAATCCTCACGAGGTTGAATCCCAAACAATAGTGGAAATCAATGATCCTCTTCTCCGGGTAACACGTTCCAAATCAATATAATCCAACCAGTAATGGTTCTGCAATCGCCGACGCCGATTCTCCTGTGTACATGTCCAACGGTTCTCCGCCTAGGACTCCTCGGGTGTGGGCGACGTATTTAGGCCACACACCCTGGCTAAGTACACTAGCTAAAGACACGACGAACCGCTGGGTAATGCTACACACGAACAAACTGTGGCCGCACGATATACAATAAATGAACGACTATTTACTTCACATTAGATTAGGTCGAACTCGACGTTACTGCATTAAACTCTGACACTTTACTATTCTATTCGCACGTGGTTCTCAACGCTCTGTTAGACGCACGGTTGCTCACTTCACTGCACGTTGACTCGGGATGAACAACAACTCTGCGCACCTGCGCCGTATATATACTTAAGTGACTAACTAGTCCCAAACCGCAGTCTTTGTCTGGTATCAATACGCTGTCTCCGGGCATGTCCTGACATGCCTGAACTTGTCTTTGAACCTGCCGTTGGGAGCCTGCGCGCTGGCGCCTAGGGGCACTGTCCAATAAGGAGAGCGAATATTACTCTGGTTTGAACGCAGGTAAAGGGATATTCCGTGTATATATATAAATAATATACAGAGTATATCAAACAATAAAGGTAGATTCTCAGTTTAATCTGGCCCTTCACAACAGCCGCCTCCTAATTAGTCCGCACCTAATTAGTTAAAGGAGACAGATTAATAGTCCAGTCAACTGCTCAATGTCTGTTGTGGGGAGTAGGGCAATCTACAAAGTCAGTGGGTCATGATCGTCATCAGGGGAGTCAGGGAGCCTCGGCAACTCTATCAGCCTCGCCACGGGTCGGGTGTAACAGTGAGGCAGGTCGGCCATCATGGGCATACTGGGCTGTGCTCGCCACTTGCGACAGTCTAGACAGGTCCGCTGGAAGCGTTGTACTGCTTCTCTTCCTTGCAGTATCCAATAACGACGTCGGATCTCAGCGAAGACTCTCTCTGCCCCAGCGTGGTGCACATCCTCGTCGTATTTCTTTATGATGAGCTCAGTGACCTTGTGTCGGCTGTTGAGGACTATAGGAAACTTGACGTCATCCGTTAAGTCCGGGGCCCGTCTCAGACGACCACCCACCCTGATGAGGCCATGGGTGTCGCGCTCAGGGGCCAAGTGGAGCAGTCTGCTGTCTGACGGGATTGGCTTTGTTCCCTGCAGGCAGTCTAGCTCATCGGGGAACGAGTCTCTTTGGGCTCGCTGTAGCAGAAGGAGTTCTGCCTCTGCGTAGTTCGATGCGTCAATGTCGGTAGTGGGGGGAACCTCAGGGTGGTACCACTGGAATGTTTTTAGCTGCACACTCTCAAAGGTGAGGCAGTCGTCTATGTTAGGGTCAGTGGGGACTGGGATGTGCGTCAACCCACAGAACATAGATTTCTTGATCTCTGCCTCCTCTTGACTAGCCTCCCGTGGGGTGGGGGTAGGCCACTCTTCCTCCGGGAGCTTGAGGAACTCAGGACCGTCACTGTAGATATTGTGACGTGTGAGGTCATCTAGGGACATCCCCCGTGTGATGACATCGGCTGGGTTCTGTTTCGTGTCCACGTACCTCCAGCACGCTGATCCTACCAGGTCTTGAATCTCTGTGATTCTGACTCCCACGAAGACCTTGTATCTACAAGAATCGGACTGGATCCATGTGAGTACGGTCATGGAGTCTGACCACAAGATTGTTCTTTGCACCGGGATGGTGAGTTCACGTTGGATTAACGTGGCGAGTTGTGCGCCTACCAGAGCTGCGCAGAGCTCTAGACGCGGGATCGATTGTTGCTTGCGGGGGGCTATCCTTGAGCAAGCCAGGATGAAGGCTGTGTGTATTTCTCCTCCCTCCTCTCGGGCCCGCAAGTAGGCCACCGAGCCGTAGGCCACTTCCGAGGCGTCACTGAAGACGTGCAGGTCCATCTGGCACGTCTCCAGCCGCACTGTGGGTGGGAAGTAGCTCCGGCGTATGTTCACATTTTGGAGCGAGCTGAGTTCTCTCTCCCACTCTCTCCAGGTGGAAGCTGGGTGGTCGGGAATGGGGTCGTCCCAGCCCTGTTCCTTGTCCCACAGCTCTCGTACAATCATTTTCGCCCGAGTGGTGTAAGGTAGGATACACCCCAGCGGGTCGTATTGACTTGCGAGTGTTCTGTATACGCTCCGTCTGGTGGTCGGTAGAGGGGTCGACCTTCCCTGCTCCGGGGTCAGGGGTGTGTATTTGTAATGGAGCGAGTCTGTTTTGAAGCGCCAGACTAGGCCCAATGTCATTTCCTGTGCTTCACCTGGGGTGGTCGCCATCCAGGTCTCGCTGCTTGCTGCCTTTGTCTCTGGGGAGAGGCTGCGAAGTACTTGAGGGTCACTGCTGGCCCACTGCCGGAGATCAAAGCCACCTTTGATCAGTGAGGCGCGGAGCTTGAGCAGGAGGGCTTCGGCTTCTTCTGGCGTCGAGACGCTTTGCAGACAGTTGTCCACGTAGAAACTCCTCTCTACACTTTGTCTGACCTCCTCGTCAGCTTCAGGGTCTTCTGTCACATGTTTTTGAAGTGCGAACGTAGCACAGCATGGGCTGCATGTGGTGCCGAAGGGGAGGACCTCCCATTGGTAGATGGATGGTTGCTCATCTTTGATCCTCTCTCTCCATAGGAACCGCAGCAAGGGCTTGTCCTCCTCCACTAGTCGCACCTGCAGGAACATCCCTTTGATGTCGCCGCTGATGGCCACCTTGTCTTGGCGGAAACGTAGTAGTACGCCGAGGAGAGAGGGGCCGAGCGTCGGGCCGGGCAAGAGTTCTTTATTCAGATTCTGTAGTCCGATCTGGTAGCTGCAGTTGAATACAATGCGATCCTTGCCGTTGTGGTGGACCTTGTGGTGGGGCACGTACCAGGATTCAGTCGTCTGGTCGGCCTCTTGAATGTCAATTTTCTTTATGTGTCCCGCTGTGATCAGCTTGTCGATCTCAGCGCGGTACACAGTGGCTTGAGTGGGGTCTTTGGCTAGACGCCGCTCGGTGTTCAGTAGATATCGCTCTGTCGCTTCTCTTGAGGCGTGGAGGGTGGGCATACCCTCTCGCCTCAAGAGTGGAGTTGCGTATCTCATCACTCCGTTGACCTCGACTCTCTTTGTCTTCTGCTCGAGGAGGGCTATGGCATAAGTGTCTTCCTTTGAGCGAACGAGTTTCTTTTCATTCTTAAAGGGCATCGCGTCTAATGTCCATAGCCTCTCGACGTGCTGCAAGAGGGTGGTGTCTTCTTCGTTTATTCTCGTGTAGAGACAGCGAGTGGCTGTCGGTCGGTTGGAAGACCCGGAGAGGGGGCCTTGTAGTGTCCAACCCAGGCGGGTCTCGACCGCTGCTGGACAGCCTCTGGGCCCGATGTGGACCCGGTCCGTTGGGACGATGAGGTGTGCATGGTCGGATCCTATGAGCAGGGTCGGGGTGGCGTCGTCGATGAGCGGTATAGGTAGTTGACGTAGGTGCACGTATTTCTCCATCAGCTTTGGGATGGGGTAGGTGTACTGTGACAGGCCTATGTCATGGCTGGTGAAGGCGTTAGTGATGCTATACTGCTTCTCGGGCTGCCCGACCGCTGCTATCGTGAAGGAGACATTTTCACCCTTTATGGTCTTCAGGTCTCTTCTAATGGTACGGATTGTCATTGTTTCTTCGCTCCCCCGCAGACCCAGCCGGGCTGCGGCGGATGCGAGGAGGAGAGTCTTTTCTGACCCATCGTCTAGGACGGCGTAAGTGTCCATGACCTTGTCCTCGTAGCTTAAGAGCACTCGGACCACCTTCAAGAGCACTCAGGAGCTCCCGCTCTTCGCAGGGTCTATGTACATGACGTTCACTCTCGAGCTGCTTGGGGGTACGGGTTTCTTCTTGTTGCTGTCGTGTAGGACCTCCAAGTGGGCGCCGTCGCACTTGCTGCATCTTTTCTTTAGGCGGCACTCAGCTGCCATATGGCTGCGCGCGCAGCGGAAGCAGCGGCGGTTGGCTTTGATCCACTGACTCACCTCATCAGCGGTCAGCTTCTTGAAGGTGTCACATTGAGACAGCCAATGTTCATTTTCACAGTACTGGCATACAATCTTCCACTTCCCCTTGGTCTGGGGGGTGCTGTGGTTCTTGTGCTGCGGCACTGACTCGGCCTGGTGCATAACTGTCACTGACCCATCTCTTGGGCTAGATCCACTCCACACGAATGTGTCCAGTCGTAGACTGCTAACTTCCCTTGCGAGGAAAGCAGCCAGGTCTAGGAGGGATGGCTCTGGGCCGTTGGGGTCACGGTGTTCTCTCTGCCACCGAAAACGCTCTTGGCGGGCTGGAGGGAGCTTCTCCAGTATTCGCTCCACATTAGAATTTGCATACAGTTCATATCTCCCCTTCTCCTTTTGGGACCCCAGCATCCCCACGAGGGATTGAACCTTGATAGAGAGGTCATCCAGTGCTCTATTGTCTTTGGCTGGGGGGAGGCGGTCGATATCCCGTATTTCTTGGATCACGTAATCCCATATGCGTCCATAACGCTGGTCGAGGGCCACCAGAGCCGCGGAGTATGGGGTGCTTGAGTTGGAATATGCCAGCGCTATGTTATGCGCTCTGGGCACCTTGAGATGCTTGAGGAGGATGGCATATTTGTACGACTCGTCGTGGACATCGGACATCATAGTCTCCAAACACATGCGTAATTCCGTGTACTGTGCTCTGTCCTCGCGCGTAAAGTCTGGGAACGTCGGTGTGCCAAGGTACGATGCCATGGATGGCTGGTACATTGGTGAGCGTAGGGGAAGAGGCCTCCTGGGCGAGTCTCCCCGTACGTGTGGTCGTGGGTTAGTACTTGGTGGGTACCAGAGGCCGGGTCCCCAGGTGCTGTTCCTCGGTGCTGACTGTACGTCAAACTCACCCGTGAGTTGGGTCGGGGGTTTGTAGTGCAGTGACTCGGGGCTGAAGTCGGGGCTGTACTGGGCCTCCTGTTAGTGCTGGTGGGCTTGATATTCCTCCTCTTCCTCTTCTAGGTCCTGGAGTCTTCTAGTTAGTCTCTCGGCGACGTAGGCCGGTTCTTCCCGTTGGCTGGGTCTCGTATGGACCGGTCGGGGAGGGGGCTCGGAGACGTAGACAGGTTCCTCCTGTTGGCCGGGTCCCGGGTAGCTTTGTCGGGTAGGGGAAGGTGCCCTAGACCCTTGTCGTGATGATCTCTGGGAGCTCCGTGCGGCGAGAGGGGGTGTCGCCCTGGCGATCAATTGTTCTATCATCTGCGCCTGCAGCCGGTCGCGCTCTGCTTCGCGCTGCGCATTGGCGGCGTCGCGCTGTGCATTGGCGCGGTCTCGTTCGATGTTCTCTTCCGTCTGAAGGCGCCTCTCCTCCAGTCTGATGCGGTCGTCCTCACTCCTTTGTTGCGCCTGGAGGCGCTCTCGTTCAGTTGCAGAGTGTTCGCGCTCACTAAGGGCTTGCGCTTGGAGTTGCGCGTGAAGGCGCTCGCGTTCCGCTGCAGAGTGTTCGCGCTCGCTTAATTGTTGCGCCTGGAGGCGCTCTCGTTGTTCGCGCTCGCTCATTTGTTGAGCCTGGAGGCGCTCTCGTTCCACGGCAGAGTGTTCGCGCTCACTTAATTGTTGCGCCCGGAGGCGCTCTCGTTCCGCTGCAGAGTGTTCGCGCTCACTAAGGGCTTGCGCTTGGAGTTGCGCGTGGAGGCGCTCTCTTTCCGTGGCAGAGTGTTCACGCTCACTAAGCGTCTTTGCTTGAAGCCGGTCGCGCTCGCCCTGGAGTCGATCTCTTTCGGTTGAGGCTGTCAGCGTGGCGATCAAGGCTTGCGCCAGTCTCTGGTCCGCCTCGCTGGGGGATGACACTGACGGAGGTGATCGGGTGCTGACAGGGCTTGTTGGAGATCTGTTCTCCTGGCGCGCTCCGAGGTCTATCTCCTGAGCGCGGTACTCTTCTCTTGGTTGTGTGTCGGGTTCTATCCCTGGAGCGCTTTCTTTATCCTGGAGCGCTCCGGGGTCTATCCTGGTGACGCTGTCTGGAGGTATAGTCACGTCATGTCCCACTTGGTCCCCCCCGTGAGCTAAGTCAGTTTCGTTTGAACCCACTGGGGTCTCTACTGGCAGGGTCGCCAAGTCGATAGGATTGGACATGCTTAAACTATCCGATTTATCCGTATTTAACGTCTGTTTAGATAAGCTAGGGGGTAGAACGAAAGCGAAGTCCTCCAGATATGGAGGTAGCTGACGTTTGCACTGCGGGCGTCCTAGCTTAGGGGAGCCGCTTGGAGAGTGTTCACCGCTGGCCATGTCAATATTAATATTATATTAAATATTACACTGATACCCTCCGGCTCGAAGGACCAATTGTAATTGAGGGGTTACAAAACCCTGACTGTATTAAAGATTGTGACCACTGCTAGTTATGTACTTTAATTACTGGCCAGACAGTACATCAAATATAGATGGTGAACACCCACAAGAACACGGCATTGACAAAGAAATAGTATTTGAGGGTATTTTATTATTATTATGCAACATTAGGTTAGAGAATGAGAATTAGGGTCGCGCTTGTATGGCGAAGAATATGCGTAAAGTCAGTCAATAGCATGAGTCACTAAGAATAGCAGGAATCCTACGATGGGTCTAAGTTGACACCACCTGTCGTATAATAGCAACTATATAAGGCAACACTGGTACCGCCTGGAGACAATGGGTTCCCTCCGGGGGTGTAAGGCCTGGAGGGTAGAGGAATGTTCGGGTACTCAGTCTGATTCAATGAGAAATAAAGAGACTCCAGGTACAGGAGTCGGTCCTTGTAAATCCCTGATCAGCAGCAAAGCAATAATTGTAATCCAAATGCTCGATAGCATTGATGACAGTTAGCCAGCCTCCGTCCACGAGGCCAGCCCGAGTTGTAATCCTCACGAGGTTGAATCCCAAACGATAGTGGAAATCAACGATGCTCTTCTCCGGGTAACACGTTCCAAATCAATATAATCCAACCAGTAATGGTTCTGCAATCGCCGACGCCGATTCTCCTGTGTACATGTCCAACGGTTCTCCGCCTAGGACTCCTCGGGTGTGGGCAACGTATTTAGGCCACACACCCTGGCTAAGTACACTAGCTAAAGACACGACGAACCGCTGGGTAATGCTACACACGAACGAACTGTGGCCGCACGATATACAATAAATGAACGACTATTTACTTCACATTAGATTAGGTCGAACTCGACGTTACTGCATTAAACTCTGACACTTTACTATTCTATTCGCACGTGGTTCTCAACGCTCTGTTAGACGCACGGTTGCTCACTTCACTGCACGTTGACTCGGGATGAACAACAACTCTGCGCACCTGCGCCGTATATATACTTAAGTGACTAACTAGTCCCAAACCGCAGTCTTTGTCTGGTATCAATACGCTGTCTCCGGGCATGTCCTGACATGCCTGAACTTGTCTTTGAACCTGCCGTTGGGGGCCTGCGCGCTGGCGCCTAGGGGCGCTGTCCAATAAGGAGAGCGAATATTACTCTGGTTTGAACGCAGGTAAAGGGATATTCCGTGTATATATATAAATAATATACAGAGTATATCAAACAATAAAGGTAGATTCTCAGTTTAATCTGGCCCTTCACAACACTGATGTAACATTGTTTCCTGCTGTAACATTGTTTCCTGCTGTAACATTGTTTCCTGGTGTAACATTGTTTCCTGGTGTAACATTGTTTCCTGATGTAACATTGTTTCCTGTTGTAACATTGTTTCCTGATGTAACATTGTTTCCTTCCCATGTACATGTCAAAATACTTCCCAAAGGTCAGTGAATACCACAACCACTACACCAGAGGAAGATCAACAAATCATGTTAAACCCAGATTCGGCTCAAACAAGGGACTAAATACGTTTCGCAATTATGCCACATCAATGTGGAACGCCCTACCCAAAGCTGTAAAGGAATGTGAATCCCTACCCACATTCAAAACCGCTCTTAAAGAGCACCTACGGGAGGCTGCAATTCGAAACTGGCCACCGTAAATGCCCAAAACCCCCACCACCTCCTAATAGACAGTCTCCTCCCCACCGCATGTATATATTCCCTCCCTGCCGTATGTATATCTCTCTCCCACCCACCCACCCCCTCCTAATGTACAGTCCCCTCCCCATCATATGTATATACTCTGTCAGGATCTAGGGGTAACAGTACTGTATATTTGAATACCGTTTATGTCACAAATGTATCAGTACTAAATACCTATAATGTCATGTATGTTGTGTATGTCATAAATGTCTATATGAATTGAAAATGGGGGACCCTGATGGAAATAAGACAAACGTCTTTCTCAGGTCTGCATTTCCTTAACAATTGTGTGTATTGAGCCGTACTGTATTGTACCCATTCTGCAAGCTGTTAAATAAAGTTTTCATTAATTCATTCATTCCTGTTGTAACATTGTTTCCTGCTGTAACATTGTTTCCTGGTGTAACATTGTTTCCTGGTGTAACAGTGTTTACTGCTGTCTCTTCTCCTCTCCTCTCCTCTCTTCTCCTCTCTTCTCTTCTCTACCTTTCCTACTCCAGGTGAAGTATAAGGAGGTAGGTAAGAACGAGATGAGGAGCAACCTGTACTCTCTTCTCCCTAAGACGACCGAGACGCAGCTCGCTAAAACTACCATGGATCTCCAGAGCCAAGTATGCAGCCCTCTGATTCCCTGGTCCCCTGGTTTTCACTCATCATTGTCCATCCGGTCCACAACAATTAAAGTGAAAATCCACCCTGAAATAGAATGATGTTATTTCTATGCTACTGTACAGCTCAGCTTCAAATGTCTCACTTTAAAGGACGACTCCACTTTTTTTGGAAATTAGCTTATTTAACATCTTCCCTGGAGTTAGACAAGAAGATGCATACCTTTTTTGTCTCTGTGCGTGCATTTTAGCTTTGGGAATAGACGCTCCGTTAGCATAGCTTAGCTTCATCACTGGAAGTGGGGGAGGACAGTAGCCTTACAGTGCCTTACAGTGTATTGCAAGGTCTGACATTGACCAAACTTGATATGCATGACCTTGGTGGGCTCTAGGTCAACTCCTGAAAAGGGGGTCAATGTCAGACCTTGCAATCAAAAGTTAGGGGGCGCACTGAAATTATGGCAAGGGTTATTAGCCCCCTAACTTTGATTGCAAAGTCTGACATTGACCCCCTTTTCAGGAGTTGACCTAGAGCCCACCAAGGTCATGCATATCAAGTTTGGTCAATGTCAGACCTTGCAATACACTGTAAGGCACTGTAAGGCTACTGTCCTCCCCCACTTCCAGTGATGAAGCTAAGCTATGCTAACGGAGCGTCTATTCCCAAAGCTAAAATGCACGCACAGAGACAAAAAAGGTATGCATCTTCTTGTCTAACTCCAGGGAAGATGTTAAATAAGCTAATTTCCAAAAAAAGTGGAGTCGTCCTTTAAGCTGAATACCAGTCGTACTGCATAGTGCATGTTTCACAGACCTGATACCCTTTACTAGATCACAGGAAGTGACAACTCTGACAGTCCTCTAGAGGCTAAAAGATAGACCCAATAGTTGGTATATCCTTTACATACATTTGGAATAATTTCAATCAATCAAAACAAAACAAAATTAAAGGAAGCCGGTTTCAAACCATGAGTTAAGATACTCAATTTGTAGATACCAGTCTTAGAATAATAGTCAGGCCTGTGTCAAGAGCCTGCTGATCACATACTGTAAATCAAAATACAGTTAGCATACGCTGGCAAATGTGTAGCAATGACTATAAGGAAAGAGAGCTAGCGGCCATAGGCTGCTGGTCACTCTTCTTGTTCCTAATTTATAATTATAGTAATTTTTACAGAGAGAACACAGCTTTCATGCAGGTGAGCTGGCCATGGGAGTGGTTTTTGTGTGGTTAGCATACTCCACCATCTTTGCTATGGTGGCTCAACGCTGTTCCTCATCTGATTATTTCTCTGTGACCTACAGTATCTCCTCCTATGTTTTGATTATCTCACAGTTAGCTTGTAGTTAGCTTGATATATTTCAAAGGAGAATCCAAATGCCTCACCCTCAAAGTATAGACCAGGGCCCTCATTTATCAACGTTGCGTACGCACAGATATGTGCTTAACCCGTGCGTACGATCATTTCTAAGCAAAGTGTGGGACTTATCAATTTGAACTTGTGCTTGACTTTGTGCTTATATCTACGCACAGCTCGGAGCATGCGTAGCTGACACCCGGTGGTAGAATATCGTTACTGCAGACGGACGGCATATGCGCTCCTCAGTTTCATGCATGTTTCAATGCGGAAATAAGCTTCCGTGCATTACTCCCGACACTGGCGCGTGTTCTGTATGAACCGTAATTCATTATAGTTCATTGTGAAATAGCGATAGTAGTGTAATTATTGTCAAACCCTAAATAGCATGTGGAATAGGTATTTCCGAATGAATTCAGCCTGGTTCATAGCGTTATTATAGGAATACTTCTCCGGTGTGCGCTCAGATGTTTTCAGAGATATAGGGCATGTCTATTTGCAGAGAGAGAGAACATAATAATATTAAGTAGAGTTCGCTACCCGAGACACATTCTCCTTGATTTGTACTGCAATTTGAGACCCACATTGGAGCGTGGAGCAAAACACAGTGTTGGATGTCTAATTTCCCCAACCCCACCAACTATATACAATATCCATATATCAATAACAGGAGGCCAAGAGAGGATTTTACGCCAGGTTACCCAACATCATCGGAGAAATATATAGACTGTACCCATATAGATTTCAATGCTCCATCAATAAACAAATCCAGTAATGTGAACGGGATTCCACTTGGTCAATGTACAGATAATCTGCGATGCGCATTTTGGCTGATAATGTGCCGGTGGCCGGAGTCTCATTCAGGCCGTATTTAATTCAATTGTAATGTTATTACTGGGGTATCTAAAACATCACTTAAATGCAGATCAGGGTTATCCACTGAAGCCATAATGACTCTGACCAGAACCACGGGCTCATGACGAGCGCAAATAATAGGCATTGTAGAGCGCAGAGTTGGCCTGCTGAAATTGATTTAATTTCAGTCATTACAGTGCTTAATGTCGGGTCAGCTTGTCATTTATTTCTGTCAATGTGCTGGTTCTGTAGCAGGACTGGGTCAGTCAACATCCTTGGCTCCCGGCGCACCGAAGATAGTCTACACGCTCCCTCCTCCTCAGCGGAGTTGTCTGTGAACTTGGCAACTTCATTGGATTTATTTATTCTCTAAAAATATACGCTAAATACTATTATTCTGTGTGTCATGTTTCCAAATAAGATTGTTCACAACGCGAAATGCTGTATACGTTCAATTTGTTGGTTGGACCTCGGTGATCGATCTCGCTCTCAGTGAAGTCTCTCAGAGTCTGCACGAGCTCCAGCGTAGGATCAAAGTGATATTTATCAAGACAGGTGTGCGTACGACCTGTGTACACACGTGTGATAAATCCCGTTTTTTTTGTGCGTGCACACATTCTAACTTCTGTGCTTACGAACGAAAGTAGAAGACTTTCTAAGAACTGTTGATAAATGAGGGCCCAGGGATTCTCAAACTTGTTTATACAATGACCCCATTTTATTTAGTTTTTTTTGGCAACCCCAAACATAATTGTAATTGTTGTGTAATCTCAACGTGGAATTAAGGAATATCAAAATAAAAGCACACGTTGTTGAACTTGATCATGCATATTTATTAGGAAATGTAATTACAGCACTATGTTATCAGTACACATTTATAAAACTAGGCATATTTAGCCAAAATAAGTTGCCAGAACATTACACAAAAATATATATAATATAAAAAAGAAAATGACTTGCCAATGCACCTAGCCACGACCCCACTTTGGTTCGTGACCCGTAGTTTGAGAACCGCTGGTATAGACCAATCAATTAGATGCAATCAATGGTGAGCACATGCACCGTCAGTACGCTGTTGTGTTCTATGTCACCTCCATGCATAATGCCCTCCTGTGTTCACTACCGTCGTTTTGTTCAAACATCATCATCTTACCTCTATGTAAAGTCATCTACAAGTAAACTAGTGACCATCGCTGTCCCTGTTGTCAACACCACCGTTCCTCCCAGGTGTCGGGCTCCTCATTCACTTCCATTCATCTTGGTGTGTGTGTTCCAGAACCAATACAGGGAGCAGGGCAAACAGGGCATCAGCAGCGCTCTCTTCCACCAGATGGCTGACACCAAGGAGATGGAGTTCGCTAAGCACCTCTCTGCGCTGCAGAGTGAGGTGTGTGCGTGTGTGTGTGCGTGCGCTGCGCGCGTGTGTGTGTGTCTGTGTGTGTCTGTGTGTGTGTGTGTGTGTGTGAGTGTGCGTGTGTGTGTGTGTGTGTCTGTGTGTATCTGTGAGTCATCGCATGCAGGGCCTCATGTCTCCAAGAGAACAGAAGCATAATTCAAGTGATGGTTCTGATTTTTGGACCCCTAACCCTATGATGTTGTTGATTGGTTGAAATTATTTCTCAGCACAATCCATGCTGTTCTTCATACTAGCTCCAGATAGTTAGTCACAAACCAATGCAAAGTCAATGGGGTCGAGCACCTGTTTGTACAAACTGAGTGAAGCTCATTGAAATCGACTTTGTGTGCACTGTGTGTACAGACCGGATGCTTGACCCCCTTGACATTGCATTGACAGCATGGATTGTGCTAAGAAAGGACTCTACCGATCCCTTACCAATCAACATCCTCATTGGTTAATCACACCTACATGTATTGCATGGACATTCCTCATTTTAAGCTGTCCTAGTTCTGCATTATTACAGTACTAATGCAGGATAGATTACTTCTACCATGGCTACTACTGTAGTACGAATGCAGGATAGATTACATCTACTATGGCGACCACTGTAGTACTAATGCAGGATAGATTACATCTACCATGGCTACCACTGTAGTACGAATGCAGGATAGATTACATCTACCATGGCTACCACTGTAGTACGAATGCAGGATAGATTACTTCTACTATGGCGACCACTGTAGTACTAATGCAGGATAGATTACATCTACCATGGCTACCACTGTAGTACTAATGCAGGATAGATTACTTCTACTATGGCGACCACTGTAGTACTAATGCAGGATAGATTACATCTACCATGGTTACCACTGTAGTACTAATGCAGGATAGATGCAGGGTGGAGGACCTCTACCATGGCTACCACTGTATTATTAATGCAGGATGAATGCAGGATGGAGGACTCCTACCATGGCTACCACTGTAGTGCTACGGTGGCACAGTGGTTGGCTCACAGCGACAAGGTCTTGGGTTTGAACCCTGGTGGGAGGCCTTCCTGTGTGGAGTTTGCATGTTTTCTCTGTGTTTGCATGGATTTCCTCTGGGTTTCCTCTGGGTTTCCTCTGGTTTTTCTCCCACACCATAAAATACATGCATGCTACAGGTACATACTCCTTGAGCAAGGCACTGGTATTGGAACTGGAATTGGTCCCCAGGCACTGGACTGTGGCTGCCCACTGCTCCTAGCAAAATAAAATTGTTTAGTTTATTTGACAATTATTAAAATACATTACATGTTACAACAAGTCATGCATCTGTAGCTGGGCGGATTATCCCTGCTTCGTGGGAACGGGTGTGCACAGCCACTGGGTAGCGAGACACAGTAGAGCTCCGTCTGACTGCACCTTCGTCTTTGGGTCTGGAGCGTCAACTGGAGGCTGGCAGTGGGAGTGGATGGGGCCCGGGATTTACCAACCTGGTCTGGTACTCCGGTCTTCCTCGCCCTTCCAGGGCGGTCAGCAGTACTCCCCAACTCGCTCTCACTTCCCCCAATACCTCCTTTAACCCTCCCACACCTAGTGACTGAATTGTAAATAAATAACTTAGTTCCTCCCGCAAGCAGTACCCTCCCTCGGTGACATTAGAAACCTTATAGTAAAAAGGGAAAAGTTGGATAGGAAGGGGTTAATTGTATTAACGTTACCCACACCAAAAGAGTTGTTCATGGGCTCAGGAATGGACACGCACACAGAACTCCCATCTAATTCTTTATCGTTACTTATACTGGTCAGTTACAAAGATTTAATAGCAATGGGTCTAGAATGAAGTCTTACTATTATTATTAAAGAACAAACACGTTATCACACTCAAAGAAAATGAAAAAGGTGGGCCCACTTTACCAAACAAAAGTCCTATACTAATGCCGGCATGTAATGTTTATGGGGTACCCCTATGAACTGTAGTTAGCAACATTAGCTTCGCCCGTAGGCCACACCACACTGTGTACTGTGCAATAGGATCCTGAGCACCGAAGCGCTAATGTACTCAACCAAGATGGCGGCCTCGCTGCACCACCACTGTCCGGGTGGTAAGATGGCGTCGAACGCTCTCGTCACAGGAGCTAGCAAGCGGTGTGGGGCAGAGGGAGCAGTAGCGGGCTGAAGGCGCGTGCTGGGTGATGGCGACCTCTGCTGGACAGGGGGGAACTCCCGTGCTGGGCTGACGACCGCCGGTGCAGAGCAGATGTAGAACGCCGGTGAAGACAGGCTGCTGGCTGCCGGGGCTGGGTTGACGTGCGATAATAATCTGGGCCCTACCTTAACTGAAGCTACTCTGTGGGTCCTAGACAGCCCTCCTGCTAGCCGAAACATACAACGACGCAGGGTGCCTCTAACCACGGTCCTCTTCAAGCCACGCTGGCTGGGCACCTCACTGGAGGGGATAACGTTAACATAAGCCAACTCTTGGCTATACCGCTTTCTTCTAGGATAACTCGTTGTATCACTAGGGTTATTCAGTGGGGACATGCAACACGCTACTACGCTTATATTTCTAGTATAACCCGTAATATATTCAAGTTCAATACACTCACCCGTGTGGTCCACAACGGGGCTCTTTCAAGACACGACCGACCAGGTCCAAGTCCAATGTCGAAGTGGCTGGCTCTCCTCACTTCCGTTCCAGTTGACTTGCTTCCCTCTATGCCTCTCTCGTGCGCTCCGCCTGCCACCGCCGCCCCCTGCTGGTACCGCCAACTAGCCCCACAGGAAGAACTGGGTGGATAGAATATGATTCAGTTGACTGTTTATAATCCATATTCCAGCCGGTGAGAGAAGGAGAAACCCGCGTCATTGTTCGAGGGAATATCAATGGAAACTAGTTAATATGTCTTTGTGCACAAAGGGGAGATAAAAGGCAAGTCAGCACTTCTGAATAATAGTCACATATTCAGGGTGCTACACATCCTAAAATTATCAAGGATAATTAGGATGGTTTAAATGCAGAGGACAGATTTCGGGTATCTAACTGTAAAGGATGGAATCTCTGCATGTCTGCGTGCGTGTCTGTAATTTGCATATCTCGAGAACCGTTCATTCGATGGACTGCGTGCTTGGTGGGTGTATTGCTGAGGGCCCAGGAAAGTGCAGTGCTGAATGTGAAGTGCCAAGCAATCGACTACGGCCCGGTCCTACCTGTAGGCCGTCCTCCACCCCCAGAAAACCCAGTGTATTTATGTTCAAGTCCTTTATTGAAAAATATATCTATGTCTTGGCGTATATATTTTTCAAACATGCATGTATGTGTGTGTGTTTGTGCTTTGTGTTTTCTTTGTACTTTTCCAGTCAAAGTACAAGAAGGACAAAGAGGACCTATCCAATACGTTACACTCCCTACTGTCTGAGACCATGGACACCCAGTTTGCTAAAGAGATGACTCAGATACATAGTGAGGTAGGAGAGAGAGAGAGAGAGAGAGAGAGAGAGAGAGAGAGAGCAAGAGAGAGAGATAGACATGTTGTTGACATGCTGTTGATATTGCCTTTATTTTACATGTTTTGTTTTCTAGCTTGCTTGTGTTGTTGTTGTTGTTGTTGTTGTTGTTGTTGTTGTTGTTGTTGTTGTTGTTGTTGTTGTTTTTGTTGTTGCTGCTGCTGCTGTTGTGTGATTGTTATTGACTTGTTCTTGCAGAGCAAATACAAGGAGGCTGGTAAGAAGGAGATGGTAAACTCCCTCTACTCCCTCCTTCCTGACACTAAAGAAATACAACATGCTAAGGAGCTGACGCTGCTATATAGTGAGGTACATTCTTTACTACACTGCTTTTCACTGTGTAGGTGCAGCTGCTATACAGTGAGGTACATTCTTTACTACACTGCTTTTCACTGTGTAGGTGCAGCTGCTATACAGTGAGGTACATTCTTTACTACACTGCTTTTCAGTTTGTAGGTGCAGCTGCTATACAGTGAGGTACATTCTTTACTACACTGCTTTTCAGTTTGTAGGTGCAGCTGCTATACAGTGAGGTACATTCTTTACTACAGTACACTCTGCTTTTCAGTTGGTAGGTGCAGCTGCTATACAGTGAGGTACATTCTTTACTACACTGCTTTTCAGTTTGTAGGTGCAGCTGCTATACAGTGAGGTACATTCTTTACTACAGTACACTCTGCTTTTCAGTTGGTAGGTGCATCTGCTAGTATACAGGCTTAGGGCCCGCGTCCACTTGGCGCATATTTCTGACCGCACGCATCTGTTTTCAATGTATTCCAATGGGGAGGGAGCGCATGCGGCCGCATGCGGCCGCCTCTAGGAAGTGCGCTGCCGTCGGCTTCTTTTCTCAGCTTTTTTGTGCGGACGAAAGTTGAAACTTTCTCAACTTTCAGAGCGATGCGTGGGCTCATTTTCAGACAACCAATCACAGCCATTCATCTACCACTCTGTTTGTAACCTGACACCGGAGCTGCCTGCCTGTCTGGCTGTCTCCCACAGACCATTGAGATTCGCGACAAAACTAATAATAATAACTACACGAATACACTACTAAAAAGCTAATAAAAAGCAAAGGGCGAACTGTGGTGTCAGGCAATAACTATATATATAATTAATATACAATAAAGTTATTCAAATATGCTATAATATGTGCAAAACCGCGGCATGGCTGTAGATTTCTTTCTGTCATCTACAAGATGCGCTGCAAGCCAGCGCTGCCGGCGCACTCCCAGCATGTTTCACGGAGAAATATGCGCTAGGTGGACGCGGCCCCTTAGGGTTAGTCTGAAGTAGGGCTGGGCGATATGGCCAAAAATGATATCACGATAACGATATGATAATGTTATCATATCACTCGATATCGATAATTATCGATATTGTTATAAGTATAATTTTTTTTAACTTAATTCTGCATACAATTTAAATAACAGATGTATGTTTATTTTGCAGCAATTCTTTGTCGTTGCCGCCATCTTTAGTGTTACAGCCCCTCACACTCCAGTTATCAGGCTGCAGCTGGTTTGAAAGCGAAAGTAAACAGGCTTCTCTGCTGGCTGTGGCTGCAGGGGAGTTGAATAGTTCTGGCTCTGCTAGTTTCTTTTCTATCTTGTGGCGCTTTTTTGGTGGACAAACCACCGCACATGTGCACTGTGACTCGCGACTGGAGACTAGCTCTGCTAGCACACATAGCCTACTGTGTACAGACGGTTTCTGTATTTTTTATTAGAAAGCAAACTAAATAAATGGACAAGAGAAAAATAAATCTCAATTTGGTCAGTATTGTCATTTGGACAAGCAAAGCCATTACTTTAAGTTGCAGGCAAGAAAGACAAGTCTGTCCACTGTCTCTGGTTTTAAAGCTGCCCTGTTGCAGGTCACAATAAAAAAAAATATATAGAAATGGATATTTTTATTTATTATCGATAATCGATATCGATTATTAACACATTAACTGCCACGCTTCTATCCATCAATGTAGGCTCACTGCCACCAGTCTAAGCCTATGGAGATGTTCACCTTCTTTGCAGGGCTATAACTTTTTTAATTGTATTGCTAAATTGACATTACTATGGCCCATTCAACATTGATTATCTATCGTTCAGGATGTAGGAACGTTGTACTTTTTCATTCATAGATTCTTCCAAAAATACCTTCTAGAATATAAATATGTTTTTATCGTTTTCTGCAGTAATTCATAGAACGTGAGTTATAGGCATAAACGCATATATAGATGATCAACTGCCGTTTATTGCCGATACACTGGTCAGTGTTCCTAACTTCAGACTAGGGCTGGGCGATAAAACGATAATGATGATTATCACGATATATTTTAATGGCTTTATTTGGAAGGAATCATAGTGATTCCTTCATGTCAACCCTACAGGCCTCCTTGGAATTAATTAATTAATCATAATTTCAATATTTGTACGATAAAAAATTACGCATTTGATGTCGGAAAAATAAATAATAGGGATTCATCTGATCACAGGGCAGCTGGATTAACCATATCTGAACCAGCTATTTTGGACAAATAATTACTCAGATATTCAAACACAATTATGCAGTTGTTATGTGAAATGATTGAAAATAATAATAATTTAATGCCTTCTGTGGAATTTGTATTTCTTATTTGTTACACATCTGTTTTAATGATTAATTATATACATTTGAAAGAATGCAGGTCAACATGCAATGTATCCCATTGATTGGTATACAATGGGACAGACCTTTGTTTGATTGATTGATTGATTGAAAACTTTATTAACAGATTGCAGAATGGGTACAGTACAGTACAGCTCAATTACATAAGGGGATGCAGACCAGAGAAAGAATTTCGTCTTGTTTACATCAGGGTCCCCCATTTTCAATTCATCATAACATATATGACACACATGACACAGATAGACAGTACTGCTACATCTATACATTTATGACATACCAGATTTGCAAATACAGTACTGTTTGTGATACAAAAAGAGTCCAGAAAAGAGAGTACATTTGACGTAGAAACTGTTGGAGGAGGGGTGGGTGGGGGATAGACTTACACTGTACAAGCAAAACTGTACATTGGAATATTGACAAAACCATACTTGGTCATTTACTGTACATTGGAGGGGGTTGATATAGCTATAAACCTGCATTCCTTCGAATATATCATTAATCATCATTAATCAATTAAACTTATATTGAAATACACTATATAGCCTATACACCAACACTGAAATGACAGTGGATAAATAAATAAGAACTAAAGCTAATCGGTGGAAATAGACTCCATTAATATTCCATAACAAGTCTTGTGTGCGCCTACGAATGAACAGTAGCCTATAGGCTTAATTATGGAATAATAAGCCATACTGCGTTCATTCATTACGCCCGCCGTAGGCTATATATGTCATTCATTCATTCATATACAGTACTGCGCGTGTGTGTGTCTGTGTGTGCGCGCGCGCTGCGGCAGGTGTGTACCGCGAGCTGTATATGATGCCAATACATTAATCTAATCTAGTTTTGATGGGCGCAAGCGTGATTACGAAACCTAGCCGCATTTCTCGGAGATGCTCTCTGATTGGCACTGACTGACGCTAGGTTTCGTAATCACGCGGCTCGCAAAGCACTTCCGCCATTCCATTTCACACAGCTGCGTCACCAGTTGCCTTATAAGGAGCTATGGAGGCGTTGTTTTGTATGCAAATGAGCTGAACGGGAACGCGCTTTAGAGTTTAAGACAGAATGCCATTCTCCAAGCAGATATCAGATAATATAATTTGTGCGACCTTTTCAGCCACTTAAGACATATTACCAGTACGTTCAGGACTCAGAGTGTACTTGTCATAGATTATGTCTCAGTGGTTCCAAGATACGTCTTCCAGAATATATCTTTGAAACATTTTCGGGAATGAGACCCACTGACCAGCTGCTAGTATACAGGCTTAGGGTTAGTCTGAAGTTAGGAACATTGGCCAGCTGCTAGTATACAGGCTTAGGGTTAGTCTAAAGTTAGGAACACTGGCCAGCTGCTAGTATACAGGCTTAGGGTTAGTCTGAAGTTAGGAACACTGGACGTGCATGGACAAAAGAACATGCAAGGATGCACTTTGCGGGGGGTGGGGGAATGTGGGGGACTGTAAACTACTAAGAAGTCTGTCGCAGTCAACCAGCACCTGCTAACTGGTCTGACCCTTTAGCTCAGCTGGTTAGTGCAGCTGCCTGTGGATCCTATGGTCCCAGGTTCAAATCCACTCAATTATATTATTATGCATTCACAACAACAGATTTTGCCAAACAAGTTTTCCTCAAGCGAGCCACCGTCTTTATCTCTGTTGGTGCGTTAAGTAACTCAGCGAAAAACATACTTAATGGATTGATTAAGTTGCTCAGAGCATTGCTTAGCACTTTCTGACTAGGCTCAGTATACAGAAGAAATGCATCCTCCACGGACACTCTTAAGCTCAGATAGATTAGAACGTTAAGTGATTGGAAAAAAATTCTACTAAGCAAGAGCTTCCGGCTACATTCATTTAAGTGGATGTTGGGGGATAGCATGGCACAATGACTGATGGGCAATCTTGCTTGTCAACTCCTGGGGTACTGATGAACTGGTGTTCAGTTCTTTCTACACAGTTCCCTTTGAACTGAGAATTTTCTACGGTATGGAATCTTAACATGGCTGAATATACCATGTGCAGTCCACTGCTCAGGGAACTACTAGGTAATCGGAAGCAACCCTGGTCAGTAGAATTATGGAACAGAGATTTCTAAGTTAAATTATGTCAAATGTTTTATTTTTTATTTTTTTTAATGTACGTGTAAAGATTATTTAATGTTTTGCTGAATATAACTGAAGCCACATCAGAGATCTAAGGAGCAAACATGGCTGAACACCTTCTATTGGATGTGGAACATAGTATGCTAACATTAGAACAGAGTAGTGTACTGGATGCTGAATCATATTGCTAAAGCTACTGAGATGGCCTGTGTCAAACCACAACTTAGTGACAATGTTGATTAGTATCTAGTCTACAATTCACCACAGTACTGCAGTCACTCCAAAGAGAACAAAATAAGAGTAATATTGTCAACTCTACACAGCGTTTGACCCGAATGAGAAGGACATATTCCTTCTGCAGGACAGGAAACTGAATGTCAAGCATTGTTTCTATGAGGTGGAATTTAAAGTCACTTCTTGCTTGACTATTCTGTGTTATTTATTACTACAGTATGTCAAACCAGTCATGTAGTCTAATGATAGAGGAGTTATGCTGTGTCTCATCAAACCAGTCATGTAGTCTAATGATAGAGGAGTTATGCTGTCTCGTCAAATCAGTCATGTAGTCTAATGATAGAGCAGTTATGCTGTTATCTCACATTCAAGTGCCTCTAAAACTGATGGAAGACACAAATAAAACATTTAAAAACTGATGGAAGACACAAATAAAATAGTTTAAAACTGATTGAAGACAAATAAAACATTTCCTTTTGTTTTGTGAGGGGGGCATATATACCAATATATAAAATGCTGGTACTTGATTTTAATGCCCCCCCCCCCCCCCCAGAGAGCCTACAGGGAGGAGGGGAAGAAGGAGGCCGGTAGCAGCCTGTACGCACTGATGCCCCAGACCATTGAGACAGTCTTCGCTAAGGAGCTGACCAAAACACAGAGTGATGTAAGTGGATGTATTCCTCACATGCAGGACAGGAAACTGAAAGTCAAGCACTGTTTCAAGTACTGTCACTTCTTGCTTGACTACACTGTAAAAAAAGAAGACTGTAAAAAAAAACTGTAAATGTCTGGCAGCAACGGTTGCCAAACGCTTACTGTCAAAGTACAGTCAAATGAAATACATTAAAAAGGTAATTTACTGTATTTCTATGGAATTTACACTTAGAAAAACAAAAGTAATCTGTAAAATAATACAGTGAATTTCCTGTGAAAAAAGTGTAGGTTGTGTTATTTATTACTATGTAGTACTCTTATTACTGTATATTCTGTACAGCATTGGCACTTGGCACGTTTTATCTGAGATCCTTTGTCCCACTGTCTTTGTACAATACTACCATCATCACCTCATTATATATACCCCTACTGGTTTTAATGTTACATTCTATATACTCCTACTGGTTTTAATGTTACATTCTATATACTCCTACTGGTTTTAATATTACATTCTATATACTCCTACTGATTTTAATATTACAATACTACCACCACATCACTATATATACTCCTACTGGTTTTAGTAGTACATTCTATATACTCCTACAGGTTATGATATTACCATCACCTCATTCTATATACTCCTACTGGTTTTAATATTACAATACCACCACATATTTGTATATAGTCTTACTAGTTTTAATATTACAAACCACCATTTACATTTAGTCATTTAGCTGACGCTTTTATCCAAAGCGACTTACAAGTTCACCACATCTTTGTATATACTCCTACTGTTGACAGAACTGGCTATGGGGCGACAATAATATGTTCATGAGGCATGGTTTCTCCCTTCAGCCTTTAATCGGCGTGGTTTATTATTTACATTGGTACACAGCAGCACATGAGTTCTCCTCTCCGTGAGAGGTAGGTGGGAAGAGATAGAGGGGGAGGAGACATCTCCTTAAATACCCTCTACCTGGTGGTAGCAATGGCGGCTCCGCCTATAGCGCCCTCTAGTGGAAACAGTTATGCATAGTTAGACAGTTACTAGCAATCATATATAACCTCTAACTTTAACACTCCCACTTAGGGTTGTCTAGTACACTGTACAACTTCTTCAAAAACAATTTACAAAGAAAATAATACAGTTCAGAGCATCAAAAATAATATGGCAGTCAATACTACACAACAGGCAATATTTACACACCAAACATGACCTCTGCAAATCTTTTCAATTTCAGTTTGGAAGCAGGTTTTGTCATAGCGTCTGCTACCATGTCGTCCGTTGGACAATAAATCAGTGTCATTCTTTCTTCTCTGATGACAGATCTGATGAAATGATATTTTATATCGACATGTTTACATCTCTGTCGGCACACAGGGTTTCTAGCAATCGCAATGGTTCCCTGGTTGTCCTCATAAACAACAGTCTTCTTATATACATAGGTATCCATTCCTTCGAGCAGTTGTTCTAGATAAATACATTCCTGTATTGTCATAGCTAGAGCCATGTATTCGGCTTCACAAGTTGATAGTGCCACTGTGGGCTGCTTCTTTGTTTTCCACAAAACCAGTGAGCTGTTTGTGTTCAAACTCACACAATACCCTGTGGTACTTCTTCTGTCTGTGGTGTCTGCTGCCCAGTCTGCATCACTGTAGGCTTTAAGCCCTAAGCCCTCGCTGCTCTTTCTGAAACAAAGCGGTGTATCTGCTGCACCTTTGAGATAACGAAAAACGTGTTTTGCTGTAATCCAGTGCTCCTCTGTGGGGTCAGCAAAATGCTGTGACAATTTGCTCACTACAAAACATAGGTCAGGGCGAGTACATGTTGTCAAATAAATGAGGCTACCTACAGCTTCTCTGTACATCTTTACATCAGTCAATCTCTGAGCATCCTCTTGGTAGTCTAGTTTTTGATCACATGGTGTTTCCCTTGTTCTACATTCTTGCATGTCAAAACGTTTCAGGATCTTTTTCACATAATTAAATCATCCACCTCTGTATTTAAACAGAGAATCCATTTCTGTATTTAAACATGGAATCCACTCCGGTATTTAAACCTGGAATCTACTCCTTCTGTATTTAAACATGGAGTATCCTCCTTCTGCATTAAACATGTAGCCACCCTCCTTCCGTATTTAAACATGGAGTACCCTCCTTCAGTATTTAAACATTTAGCTACGAACCTCGCTTTGTACTTGTCATGGCCTTCAATACCCTCCTTGATTGAGTACACCCATTTCCCTCCCACTGTCTGTCTGCCCTCTGGTAACTTGGTTAGAGTAAAGGTGTGGTTGTCCTCTAGGGACCTCATCTCCTCATCCATTGCTCTCTCCCATTTACTTGATTCAGGGGACACTATGGCCTCTTTAAAGGTCTGAGGTACCCCACTGACTACTCTGTAGCAGTAATCCATGTTGGTAAGTGTACTGTCATCCTCGTCACTTTCTCTCCGGGCATAGTCTGTCAGATACTTTGGGGGTTTGTGTTCCCTTGAGGGATACCTCCCACTGCTTGGGGCACGTGACGTCACCCTCAGGTGCTCCTCGTCATCGCCCTCTGGGGGTTGCTGACTGTCTGTCTGCACGACCGTGCTAAGTACACTAGGCTGAGGTGTCTCTGTTTCTTCACACCTTACTCTGGAGTCCAGCTCTGGCTCCTCTGTCTGTGTCTCGTTCTCACATGTTGTCTTTGTGACAAACTTGAATAGCCTGTGTTTCTGCACTCTCCCTTTACCGGGATAATAAACTAGGAAAGCGGGGCTTCCTTTGTCGTGCCCTACAAAGAGTCCTTTTTCACATCTGGACTCAAGCTTTCCTCTGTCCTGCAGGTAAGCATAACACACTGATCCAAATTGGTGCATCCTAGCTAGATTACACTTCTTTCCTGTCAGTGCTGTATACGGGGTGGTGCCCGTGTGCTTATTAAAGCACCTGTTTCTGGTGTAAGCGGCTTCTTGCACCGCATAATGCCATAGACTCTTAGGTAAGTTACTGTCTACTAGCTTACACCTAGCCATTTCGAAAAGAGTGCGCCATTCCCTCTCTGCCACTCCGTTCTGGTGTGGGGAATATGGACATGACGTCTCGTGTCTTATCTTGTTCCTTCTCAACAGTGATTGGAACTCTATTTGTGAACTCGGTTCCATTGTCGGACCTCAAGCATCTTTTTTTTTTTTATCCACTTTTTCTCCCATTTTCTATATTTTCTCCCATCCCAATTTCGTATCATCCAATTCAACCCTCCCCTGTCACGAACGCTGTTTCTTGCCTCCCACAAGCCGGCTGCAATGTGGACTAAGTCATACATAGCACAAGTCCCCTCCGGTACTTGAGGTAACAGCAGTCGCATCTTTTCACCTGCGCAGCTCGATCTCTCAGTAGCGAGGAGTAACACGTGGGAGGCTCACGCTGCCCCCGACACTTCCTGATTCTACTGCGCAGGCGCACCAACCGACCTGTAGGAGTCGCTGTCCACAATGCCCGATCCCCACCCATCAGTTTCCCACCCCCTAATACGGCCAATGTGTATTAGTACGGACGACCAGCTAAACTGAAAGCAAATGTGGAGCGCTGGGCTCGAACAGGCAAGCCCAGCGTCTCCAGATTTCGTGGCGAGCGCCTTGCCCACTACGCCACGTAGCCGCCCGGACCTCAAGCATCTTATGTTACCATAAGGGGCTACATCTGCAAGGAATTTCTCCGTGGCCTGGAGTGTGTCACTCTTTGCTTTGAGAAAGTAAACAAACACTGCCCCTGTACACACATCTGTAAAAGACTGTACATATCTAAAGCCTCCTATGGACTCGTTGCTTACTGGACCGGCTAGATCTGTGTTAACTAGCGCAAGTGGTACCTTTACTTTTTCTGTGGGATTTCTGTTTCTCGATTGAGTAAACTTCCCCTTTATGCACACTACACATTCTCTGTCAGGTCTACGGTTACACATATCATTATTATCATTACACTTGTCGTTGTCATTACACTCTGTTTGTAGATAATACATTCTCTTGTACACCTTTATGTTAAATCGCGTACCGTCTGGCTCTACAAGAAAATGTTTACCTTCATTGAAGAATACTTTGGCACTGTTCGCAGTAGCAGCTATTACAGAAAATAGTTCTTGTGGGAACGAGGGTACGTAGAGAGCGTTCTTTAACATCACTGTACACCGGCGCCCCTCACTGTCTATGAGGCATACCTGTGCATCTCCTCTCTCTTGCGCCAACCCGTAGGTGCGCTTCCCATCTGCCAGCTCCATGCTGTGTCTCTCCAGGTGGAAAGTGTTGTCAAAGTTCTTGAACCAACTCCTGTCGTTGATGACGTGGGACGACGCACCTGTGTCCACGATCAGTCCCTTCCTTTGGGCCTGCTGCAGCTGCGTTGGCCTGGTGACTTACACTGTCTGCGCCCCGAAGATGAAGTCTTCTTGTCCCGCTACTCGTCTCGCTACTCGTCTCGATTAGTCTCACGCCCACTGTCGCCGCCATCTTGTCCACTCCCGCCATCTTGTCCATGCGCCGCCGCGTTTCTTCATGCATGCTCTGTCTGTGTGCCCCGTGGATTTGCAGAAGCTACATCAGACAGTCTTTGTGCAGTTACCTTTCCGATGGCCTTTTTCTCCGCATCGCCAACACGTCAGCTCCGTCGTGGGCCTGGTCTTCTCCCTTGGCGTCGCTCGGGCCTTCAGCACCCTCTCTTCCGCCTCCGCAGCGGCTGGGTGGATATCTTCTGAGGCCTCGAAATTTCGTAACTTGGAATTGAACTTTCCCAGCGTCATGTCCGCTGAACTGTGTGTTACCAGGAGTGTGAACGGTTTGTACAGCTCCGGTAGTCCCCTCATCACCATCGCCATCATTAGCCCATCGCTTGGTGCTTCTCCTGCACTCTTCAATGCTGTAATGATCTGCTCAGCTCTGATGACGTATTCGGTCACAGTCTCGGTGTGCCCCTTCTTCAGTGCTGTTAGTGTTATGTAGAGCAGTGGTTCCCAAACTGTGGTGCGTGACATGAAAAGGCTAATGGTGGTAAACAAATTTTATTTTTTATTTATTTTTTTACAATAAAATTTCATAAAAATCTTAGTCAAACCTTTAGTATTATGGATATTAAACATGCTGGCAGAGTACATGCATCCATGTTGTCGTGAACATTTTAATTAAATAAGGAAATTCCCTATCCATAGTCGCCGTGGGAAGAGATAAAATAAAAAATATAATCTGTGCACGGAGACCAGCAAAAAAGAATTCTAACAGAAACCCATTGGGGGGTGCGTCAGCTAGGTCAGGAGGTGACAGGGGGTGCACGGCCAAAAAAGTTTGGGAACCGCTGATGTAGAGGGACACGACTCGGGGTCTTCCTTGCCCGATATAATGTTCTCTCAACACTTCCAGGCTTTCTCTGCCTTTGTCTTTAGTGTCACGGAATATCAGCCCCAAGCTTGTGTCGTCGAGCAGTGGTGCTAACTCACAGTATGCATCTGCATTATGCTTGTCGTCCAGGGCTTGTGCTTCCGCCGTCAGGTCTCCCGTGGGGGCCGTCAAGATCATCGTCTTCAGTCCCACACGTGCATGCAGCATAACATGCGCTCTTCCCAGAACTCATAGTCCTCTGCCTTTCCATTAAATGAGGGCCATTTGCTCCTTCCCTTGGTCGCCATCCTCCTTTTTGATGGTAGGCGTAGCTTTAGCTCTGTTGGTATAGCCTTTAGCCACGTGGTGCTCCCGGCGCTAAACTAGCCTATACTTCAGCTAAACTTGCTACCCTTATTATTTCGCCCCTGCGTGATCTGGGCCCATAACCTGTTGACAGAACTGGCTATGGGGCGACAATAATATGTTCATGAGGCATGGTTTCTCCCTTCAGCCTTTAATTGGCGTGGTTTATTATTTACATTGGTACACAGCAGCACATGAGTTTTCCTCTCCGTGAGAGGTAGGTGGGAAGAGATAGAGGGGGAGGAGACATCTCCTTAAATACCCTCTACCTGGCGGTAGCATTAGCGGCTCCGCCTATAGCGCCCTCTAGTGGAAACAGTTATGCATAGTTAGACAGTTACTAGCAATCATTATAAACTCTAACTTTAACACCTACTAGCATTAATATTACAATACCACCACGTTTTTGTATATACTCCTATCGGTTTTGAAATGTTGTATTTTATTTTTATCTAAATTTGTCATTCCAGATTGTGTTGTCTTTGTCTTTTCTGCACAAGCACTAAGCCACAGTCATTGTACATACAAATGTATTTGTCCAAGAAACCTGATTCTGATTCAAATTCTGACAAGTCATATGGTCCAAGATTCAAGTCAAGTCAAGTCAACTCTCACATAGGAAATCAAGTCACACATAGGATCAAGTCACGTTTAATTATATATATTTAATTATAAGGACATTTGGATGTTAGGGTTTTTATTGTTTTGCTAATAGCTTCTTTTGTTTTTCTCTATGCAAAAATGTTGTTTTTCATCATGGATGAAAAACAACATGGTTCTGGAACTTGTGGTTCTTTACTAGTATGAGACAGGAAGCCACTTCTATCTATGAGAGCAGCTCATTTGTACTGTAATAGAAACTACACACACACACACACACACACACACACGCACACACACACACACACACACACACACACACACACACACACACACACACACACACACACACACACACACACACACACACACACACATACACGTATATATATGCATACTAATGTAGTGTGTATTGTGTGATAGAGGGGAGGTATCGGTGTGTCTACTGAGGCGTACGCTGAGCCAACAGCTGTGTTGTGTTCTATAGCCTGAGGTCACAGACACTGACCCACTAACCACAAACACTCAACTGTCACCCAGCCTTTTAACTGTAATTTGTTCTGCTTCATGTATTACATGCCTTGTCACTTTATTGGTTGTTTGTTTGTTTGATGTGTGTTTTAATTTCCCTTAACTCTGTGATGTATGTACATTTTATTAAATTTTGTTGTCCCCTTTCCCTGTTACCCTTTGAGAGGCCCTTTTTTCCTGTTGTGGTGATTTATACTAACCACTAGATGGCCCCATCTACCAGGGTACCGCTACCCAGTCTCTATAAATGTCATAATGAGACACCTGTTGCATGTTGACATGTACGTTACCTACCTACCTGTTGTATGCTACCTAACTACTACCAGGACCTAAATAAATGATATTCAAAGAACCCCAGTTTCTTCATTGATGGACAGAAACATTACATGGTACCAGGAGTGTAATCACGAGTCGTCATGATGGAAAGTGTGAAGCCGCCGGACGCTGTGAATTGGACTGGTAATGTGGATTATGAGTGGCGTACCTTCAAACAGCGTTTTATGCTGTACCTGATGGCTGTTGGACTGGAAGGGAAGTCTGAGACGAGGCGTATTGCACTGCTTCTGACCATCGCGGGACAACAAGCTGTGGAAGTATATAACACGTTTGTGTTCGCCGATGCAGATGACAGAGAGAAATTTGCGGAGGTTGTCAAGAAGTTTGATGAACACTGTTCGCAGAAGAAGAACGAAACCTTTGAAAGGTATGTGTTTCGCTCGAGGATGCAACAGTCTGCTGAAAGTTGTGATGTGTTTCTAACAGACTTGAAGTTAAAAGCTAGAACGTGTAATTTTGGGGATGTGCACGATTCTATGATCCGTGATCAGATTGTGTTTGGCGTACTGGATTCGAAACTGAGGGAGAGGTTACTGCGGGAGACAGAGCTAACCCTTGAATCAGCTGTGAGAATATGTCACGCAAGTGAATTAGCAGTACAGCATGCCAGAACATTTGCGGGAGACGCTAGAGACGGAGCAGCGGTTGCTATGGTAACGAGGAAGCCCTACAACAAGGGAGAAAGGGGGCGGTACAATCAACAAAAGGGATCAGACACTTTCCAATGTAAAATATGTGGTACTCGTCATGCATCAAGACAATGCCCAGCATATGGAAAAGTGTGCCATAAGTGTCAAGGACAAAATCACTTTTCCAAGCAATGCTTTGCCAAGGGGAAAAAAGGCAGAGGGGAACGTGTACACACAGTGGAGGAAAATGACCTGTGTGATTCCTTCTTTGTGGGCATGGTGAAACAGGATGAGGACAGACAGACAAGGGTGAATAGAGTGGAGCAGGACAAGTGGGCCGAGCCCTTGCATATAAATGGAGCTGTAATTTCTTTTAAACTGGATACAGGAGCAAAGGCTAACATGATAAATGAACTTCACATAAGAAACATGAAAGTGAAGCCCCACATTCGTCCTAATCCCATTCCACTCAAAGCCTACAATGGACAGCCCATCCCCACAAGAGGAATGTGCAGACTGAAGGTGAGAGTTAAAGGCAAAGAGCATCACCTCATGTTTGTAATAGTTCCAGATGGACATGACTCACTGTTGGGAGATGAGGCATGTGAACAATTGGGTTTAGTCAAGAGGCTGTAGAGCATCAAAACAAATGCACAGAATGACGTAGAGACAATAGTGGATCAGTATACTGATGTATTCAAAGGGTTTGGTGTCTTACCATACACCTACAAGATCCAACTAAAAGAGGATGCACAGCCAGTCATACATGCTCCCAGGCGGGTTCCAGCACCGCTCAGAGAGAAGGTGAAGCAAGAGCTCGACCGAATGATGTCACTGGGGGTGATAAAGAGAGTGGAGGAGCCCACTGAGTGGGTGAATTCGATGGTGTGTGCCAAGAAGCCAAATGGTGATATACGTCTGTGCATGGATCCAAAAGACCTAAATGCAAACATAAAAAGAGAGCATTATCAGATTCCAACAAGGGAGGAAATAACGAGTGAAATGGCCGGTGCAAGGTATTTCAGTAAATTGGATGCTTCACAGGGCTTTTGGCAGATCAAACTGCACGAAGACAGCACAAAGTACTGTACATTCAATACACCGTTTGGCCGCTACTCGTTCCAAAGGATGCCTTTTGGAATATGCTCTGCTCCTGAAGTGTTCCACAGATCTATGGAGCACATACTGGACGGTATAGAGGGAGCACGAGTGTATGTGGATGATGTGGTGGTGTGGGGATCCACACTGGAGCAGCACAATGAGAGACTCATCAAGGTTCTGCAAAATGTCAAAAAGCATGGACTAAAGCTCAAAAGAGCAAAATTCCAGTTTGGTGTGAGAGAAATCACCTTTCTGGGAGACAAGCTTTCGAGTGCAGGTGTCGAGCCTGACATCCGCAAGGTGAAAGCTATAGTGGAGATGCCAAGACCTGAGGATAAGCAAGGTGTGTTGAGAATGATGGGAATGATAAACTTCGTTGGAAAGTTCATACCAACTTTGTCAACCAAGACAGTGCACCTCAGACAGCTGTTACACCACAAGTGTGACTTCAAGTGGACTGATAGTCATGAAGAGGAGTGGACAACACTGAAAACCATGCTCACAACGGAACCAGTGTTGACATTTTTTGACCCGTCCAAAAGGATAAAGATTTCCACTGACTCATCCAAAAATGGGATTGGAGCGGTGCTGCTACAAGCGGATGGAGATGATTGGAGGCCAGTTGCCTATGCATCAAGAACGATGACAGTAACTGAATGTCGCTATGCACAAATTGAAAAGGAGTGTTTAGGACTAGTCTATGGATTTGAAAAATTCCACAGTTATGTGTATGGCCTACCAAGATTTGTGGCAGAGACAGACCACAAGCCGTTGATCTCCATCATAAAGAAAAACCTCAGTGAGATGTCACCACGCATACAGAGACTGATGATGAAGCTGCAACGTTATGATTTCGAGCTGATATACACACCAGGTAAACACATTGTGATGGCTGATGCTCTATCCAGGGCAACGACACAGAGTGACACACCAGTGAGCTCGACGGAGGCTGATGTTGAATTTCATGTAAACTTGATTGCAAAATCACTGCCTGTGTCAGACAGAAAATCTAAACAGATTTCACCAGAAACGGAAAAGGACCCCCTGTTACAGAGGGTCATGACCAATATGAAAGAGAGCTGGCCTAAAGGAGACTGTCAGCAATATTACAACATCCGAGCAGAGCTGAGTGTGATAGATGGACTGTTACTCAGAAAGAACACAATTGTCATTCCTTAGTCACTGAGACAAGAAATGTTGAAGAGACTTCACGAGGGGCACCTCGGAATGGAGAAATGTAAGAGAAGGGCCAGAACGTCAATATATTGGCCAGGCATCAACACAGACATTGAAAAGATGGTCTCGAGCTGTGTAACCTGTCTGAAACACCATACGACGCAGCAGAAAGAGCCCATGGTAACTGCAGACCTACCTAAGGTGCCTTGGCAAAAAGTGGGAACTGACTTGTTCCACCTGGATGGAAAGAATTATCTACTGGTTATAGACTATTTTTCTAACTATCCAGAGATAGCACTGCTTTCCAGCATGACGGCTACTTGTGTGATTACACATATGAAATCTATCTTTGCGAGACATGGAATTTGCCAGGTTCTCGTATCTGACAACGGACCAGCTTACAACTGTAAGGAGTTCCAGAACTTTGCAGAAGAATATGATTTCCAGCATGTAACCTCAAGTCCCCTGTATGCCCAATCCAATGGTAAAGCAGAGAAGGGTGTGGGCATAGTAAATAGGCTGCTCCTGAAGGCAAAAGAGAGTGGTTCTGATCCATATCTAGCTCTACTGAGTTACAGAGCACCACCACTAGAACATGGACTGTCTCCTGCTGAGCTTCTGATGGGACGGAGGCTGCGAACCACAATTCCTTGCACTGCAAAACAGAAGAAGAATAACATTGTGAGACAGAAACAGAAGTGTCTGCAAAACAGACAGAAAGCAAACTATGACAAAGTCTCAAAAGGTCTAGTACCACTGTCACGGCGTGACACAGTGAGACTACAGGATTCTAGATACTGGGACAGGAGAGCCACAGTTCTGGAGGAAGTGGGTCCTAGATCCTACACCGTCAGAACAGAAGAGGGTCAAGTCTTAAGAAGGAATCGACGAAGCTTGTTGAAAACACCAGAGACACTTGGAGAACGGTCAACAGCTGATGACGAAGTTTGCACCACAGCAGCACCACCGACAGCTGGGCTGACAAACTTGCCACCACCAGCTGACCAGACACCTTCAACACCAGTACTGAGAAGATCTACACGTCAGTCTAGACCACCTGACAGACTTCAGTATTTGTAAAGAACAGCACAGAGCTCTATCCTTTTGCATTAAAAGAAATATAAAAAAAAAAAAAAAAATTGAAGAGGCAAAAGGAAAATAATTATAGAGCATGATATATATATAACGTTGATTTATGGTATGCAGATTAAAGTAAATAAAAATAATTGTATTTGGAAATAGCAACAGTAGAAAAAACTAAAAGATGACTGTGTTTTGAGTCAACAGAAATGTTTACATTTATTGTTGTATGCCGGTATAGCATTCAAAGAAAGGAGGATGTGGTGATTTATACTAACCACTAGATGGCCCCATCTACCAGGGTACCGCTACCCAGTCTCTATATGTCATAATGAGACACCTGTTGCATGTTGACATGTACGTTACCTACCTACCTGTTGTATGCTACCTAACTACTACCAGGACCTAAATAAATGATATTCAAAGAACCCCAGTTTCTTCATTGATGGACAGAAACATTACACCTGTCATTGTAAATAATAATTTGTTCTTAATTGACCTGCCTGGTCAAACAAATATAAATAAAAACACACACATTTCCTTTTATGGTACTTGGTACTTTTACTCCACTATATTTCGAAGGTAATATTGTACTTTTTACTCCACTAACATGCATCTGAACATTCTCTCTCTCTCATTGCCATTTGTTTCCAAATGTCAATAATCAGAGCATAACTAGATCACACTCCAACACACCATTTAAAGTGGGTTGAGGGTTGAATGCTCCCAAGTACAGAAATACAACACATGATATATAATGTGGACTTTTACTTTTGATACTTACTCAGTAAGCTAATTGGCTGTAGTCTTTGAATAGGTCATAACTCCACTAGGTGGCATATGCATTTGAGACTTGATGTTGAGAGTTGGCAGCTCTTATGGTGTCTGACTACCAGACAAAACCACCAGACTTCTGTTTCACTAGAGCGATATACTGTAAATCAAAATCAAATCAATCAATTTTTTTATTTTTTTTTTTTAATCTACTTTTTCTCCCCATTCTCCCATCCCAATTTTGTATTATCCAATTCTACCCTCCCCTGTCTCGAACGTTGTTAGACCATGCCTCCCACTGGTCGGCTGCAATGTGGACGAAGCCTTGCATCACGTGTCCCCTCCGGTACACCAGGAGGCAGCCGTCGCATCTTTTCACCTGTACAGCGCAATCTCTCAGTGGCGAGGAGTAACGCGTGGGAGGCTCACGCTGCCCCGATACTTCCTGATTCTGCTGTACAGGCGCACCAACCGACCTGTAGGAGTCGCTGTCCACAACGTCCGATCCCCACCCACCGGCTTTCCCACCCCCTAATACTGCCAATTGTATTAGTATGAACGACCAGCAAAGCCGGAAGCAACGCCGAGAGCTGGGCTCGAACCCAGCATCTCCTGCGTTAGTGGCGAGCGCCTTGCCCACTGTGCCACTTAGCCGCCAAATCAAGTTTATTTGTAAGGCCCGACAACACACGTTAATGTCCCCATGCGCCGGACACGTCTTCTTTAAACAAGTCAAGAAGAAACATCGCAATAAATCAAGAACAAAACAAAAACCCCATGGGTGGCTGGGTGACGCAGCGGACTAAGCGCTCGTCACCAACGCGAGAGACACTGGTATCGAATCCGGCTGTCAGCGTTGCCTCCGGCTTGGCCGGCCGTCATACTGGCTCAATTGGCAGAGTCAGCGGGAGGGAAGCCGGTGGGTGGTAATCTGGTCGTTGTAAACAGCGACTCCTACAGGTCGGTCATGGCGCCTGCACAGCGAGGAAGGGAGATGGTGAGGGTAGTGTGAACCTCCCACACGTTACACCTCACCAATGAGAGTCCGCGCTGGCAGGTGAAAAGAAGTGGCTGGCTGACTTCGCATGTATCGGAGGGGACATGTGGTAGTATCTATCAACCCTCCCTATACCGACCAGTGGGGGGCACATGCGAGTAATGACCAGGAAGGGGAGGGGGGAATTGGCATGATGACTAAATTGGGATGGGAGAAAAACACAGAAAAACAGGAGGAGAAAAAGTGGATACATTTTTTTTTTATTAAAAAAAACACCATGAAGTCCAAAAAAGGTTAAATGAATGCAACACTCCCAGACATACCCCAAGGAAAAACTCACAAAAAACCTAGCAATAGGAAAAAGCACCACAGGCAATGTGGAGGGGAGAAACCTTAGAAGGGCCGTTCAAGGGGGATCTCCCTGCTATCTATGTCGGTGATAGTAGTGTTGCTATCCAAACTTCCTGGGTTACAAGAAGAAAGCAAGTGGAAAGCTGGACAGCCGCGCCCCCGGATTCGGGGTGTGGTCTGACTGGCCAGACCTGAACGACCTATGCGGTTGGTCCAACGTGGCCCTGGAGTGGGTGGGGCCGGACTCAGACGCTGTTAATGTTTCTGAGGAGATCATCTCTGACCCTACCATCTCTGTGAAGGCCACCATTGACATCTGTGGAACGTGGCAGGAACTGCCACTTACCAATGCCCGTGGCCATCTCATGTCGGCACAACAACAACGCCAACGCCAACACTGGACTGAGCTTAAACTGCAAGGGAAGCTTGCCTGTCTCCCTGCCGCTGACCACTCTGTCTCTCGCACGCAGTTTAAAAAAATTTAGCTATTGATGAGAGCATCATAATTTTTACTTTACAAGCTAGGCTACAGGTTTTACCATCAATGCTCAACCTTTCCATCTGGTTCCCTGGCAGTCATAGCCCACACTGCATACACCATGGTCACGAACAGACAACAGAAACCATGTCTCACATACTCAATGGCTGTCATGCATACAAAGGGCTCTACATTTGTAGGCATGATAGGATCGTGGATCTGATTGCAGACAGTGTCCGTTCCACACTCGGGTCACCTGCAACATATAAGCTGTATAAGCACACCAGTGTGAAGCCATATACTGTATGCTCAATCTGTGTAGGGCCAATTCACTGTTCTCTGATATTTCAGCAAACACCCCCGATGTTGTTATTGTTAATGAGAATAAAAGAGAGGTTCTCATCCTATAAGTTGGTTGCACGTTTGACTACAGTCTAGAGGAAGCCTTTACAACCAAAATGTTAAAATATCAACTGTTAGACCATACCATATCACAACTCGGCTACAACTGTAAACTTTTAGTCTTCATATTTGGAAGCCTGGGTCATGTCCATAAGTTGGGTGTTAGAGGCCTTCAGATGGCCGGTCTTCCGAAGAGAAGAGCCAAACAATTAGCAAGATATTGCTCAGTGTCAGCAATTATTGGCAGCCGGGCAATTTGGAGAAGACGCTGCTATCTGTATCCATGAGCTGTGTGTAGATTGTCAGGTTCATCATCCATGTGTGTGTGTAACTTTGGTTGCCATTGTCAATTTGGGCACGATTGTATCAGAATAACCCACAATGTACAAGTGCACTGATAATATTTGTGTCCTTTAAACATTGTCTTTATGTGGACATAAATAAAGATTCTAAATGTGTGTGTGTGTGTGTGTGTGTGTGTGTGTGTGTGTGTGTGTGTGTGTGTGTGTGTGTGTGTGTGTGTGTGTGTGTGTGTGTGTGTGTGTGTGTGTGTGTGTGTGTGTGTGTGTGTGTGTGTGTGTGTGTGTGTGCGCGTGCGTGCGTGCGTGTCTCTCTCTCTCTGTGTTTCTCTCCCTCCTATAGAAAGTATATAAAGAGAAGTATAATGCAGAGAAGGGGAAGTCTAGCTTCACCAACATGAAGCATTTACCTGAGGTTGACCACGCTATGGAGGTCATGAAGAACCAGAGCAATGTAAACACACACACACACACACACACACACACACACACACACACACACACACACACACACACACACACACACAGACACACACACACACACACACACATACACACACACATACACACACACACTGTGATTGGAGGACACTGAATCCTAAAGCTCAATGGAGATGGAGAAGAATGTGGTGTGAATGCAGGCAGGGCCCCGTTCCCCGTACCTGGATAACTGAGTTAGCCGGATAACTTTCGGTCAAGTCTGACTTAAGCCGGACCTTCCCATTCCCCGACGCGCGATTGTCTAAATCACCATGACAACAGATCAAAAAGTTTGAGCCTGGTCGAGAGCAGGGTTAAGTTCAAGTTAGCCGGATGAACCATGGCCACGCCCCCGCAAAGAAGTGACAGCTCGTTTCCTGAAATGATTCTCACAGTCTAGGATCTGCATTATACCATTCTGAATTACGTTTCTGTGCTTCGTTTTCCTAGAGGGGGCTTTTGAAATGTATAATAATAGAACTAAACTCTGATAATAAATCATATTGAGCCTATAGATTTACTTTGTCCTAAATAAAATAACGCACGTCATATACGGCGCTCGGATTTGCGATACACGCAGCACGCTGCATGTGGTTATTTTAATAACGGCTCATTGCAAATGTGAATCCCGCTGGGATATTTTTAATGAATGAAACCTATCGGCCGTTTGGCTCTGATTAGTTTCATATATTAATCTCCGCTGTAGATTTGCTTAACGGAGCGCCGGATTGTGTTTCATTCAAGCATAAAATTGAAGTGTCTATGCAGGGATTGTGGTTTTTGTGTGATATTGTAACTGGGATTAAAATGTCTGATGAGATGCGCTGTTTGACGGATTTGAGAAATTGAATGAGCCGTTGACGTCACATTAATGCATTTGAGAATAAAGAGATAAAACTTCATTTTTTGGTAAGAAAAATATTCTAAACACGGGTCTCTCGTCCATTAATGCATAAACAATGAGTATATCCCATCTGGCACAGTGGCGCAGCGGCTAGTGCTGAATCTTGGCAACCGGGCGACCGGTGTTCGAAACCCCGCTTTTCCAATATAATTTTTTTGGAATATAATATTAATGATTATACGCAAAAGTAGCCTAGTTTTAAGTTAAAATATTATAAATCTACATGCATTGAGGATGTCATTCTTTATATAGCTCTCAACGTGCACCAAATTGAATTATTCCTACATTGCAAAAAGAAGGAAAAGACTAGGAGAAGTGGGATTCGAACCCGGGCCGCCTGTGTGAAAGTCAAAAGCAGACACCGTTACACCACAGTGTAGATAAGTAAAAGATCCACCATACATCAATCAATGGGTAAGAGAGCCGTGTCCTTATTCCGTATGACAGTTTAACTAATTATTTTCGCTAGCAAGATCTCATTTGATTATCCATTCCATAAACCTACTGCCAGCAGGCAAGTTTAAAGAAATATAATCTGATTGATTGGGGTAATGAGGGACTTAAAATTAGCCTATAGATAACGCATTTAACTTGTCGGCGAGGCGATTGAGCCGTAATGCAATCTGTTAATAAAGTTTTAAATCAATTAATCAATGCCGTTCGAAAATCAGGATCTCTGCTATCGATACGTGATGGCTTTTCAACTGAAGCGGCCGCGCGCACTTATCCTGGGTCTCAAGTCTGGTTCTAGTTAACGAGACTGAATCCACCTTCGAGGAACATGAAAATCCCGGCTTCAAACATCGGGTTAACTGAAGCTGGATAATGGGACTCTTGATCGACTTAGTTGAACCAGGTACGGGGAATAGGGCCCTGGTATGAAGGTGTTCTGCTCCCTCTACAGGTTGGCTATAGGAAGGACAAGGAGGACCTGCACCACTACAGTGCTGAGGCCGACCGGCCAGACATCATCAATGCTACACAGGCTGCTAAACTAGCCAGCGACGTGAGTCTGAGAGAGAGAGACAGAGAGAGAGAGAGGTCTCAGGACATTCTACCAAAGTTCTCAATTGGTACAAAACATGTAGAGTACTGCACACACTTCACATATTTAGGATTAAAACTAAGTTCAATTGGACATTTTAATGAACCAGTCCATGAGCTGAGGGGGAAAGCCATGCTGTAAGAAGATACAGTATATACAGAAATACCAGTTCAAATTTGGTCAAATTAATTGAATCTGTTATTGAACCAATTGCACTCTATATGGCAGTGAGTAGGGGTGTAATGGTACGTGTATTCGTCCCGCGAATTTACGGTACGGCCGTCACGGTGCGGTACGTGCAGCCATACGAAGAATACGCCTCAGCGCAAACACACTAGTCGCACATGCAGGCACTCGCGAGGAAGGTACATTTACATTGGAACAGCTGCAGGGTCATTACAATTTTACAGTTTTCTTTCGTTTTCTTGTTCGCCCAATAATGTTAACCAAATGAAACCAATGGAAAGAAACGCACCAACAAACACACCAACATTCTCCCCCGGACTCGAGTAGGGTAAAACTGCAGTGCCGCAGCCCCATACATTGCCGGACTCACAGGCACAGCTGATCAAATAAAAAAAATAAAAACATACTTTTCCTATAGAAAATTATTCTATTTAATAATAATAATTATAATAATTATCATAAATATAATATATAATTTTTTTTTAATTAAAGAAAAGAAAAAAAGAAAAGGAAATTATATATTCATAATAATTATTATAAATATTTTTTCTGTTGTACCGAACTCGTACCGAACTGTGACCCCAATAACGAGGTACGTACCGAAGCGTGGCTTCTGTGTACCGTTACACCCTTAGCATTGAGGTATGGGGTCCTATTTACAAAACAAGACTTCACTCAATGGGACAAACACACCATTAAGACCCTGCATGCAGAGTTCTGCAAGATCCTCCTACATGTCCAAAACTACAAACAGGCAGGGACTGGTGGATTTGGAGTCTAATGGATACGGTTATTACGATTTATTTACTCAGAGGATAGTATCAATACAAAATAGTTAGAGAATATCGCTGGACGGCTCCCATTCCAGTTAACACTTTGACTGCCACTCACGGCTTTTCTCTGATTTACAATAGTTACGTTGAAAGCCACTCACGATATTTCCCGGATTTTTTTTTTCCTCTTTTTTTTTTTGTGATCTGAAATCATATTGCATCACGCGAGCCTACCCTAGCCTACCCAAAGGCCGCCGGCGATCAGATGTGAAAAAAGCGCCCCCTATCGTCTCCCAGATGACATCAGGGATTTTGGAATGGACTCAATGAAAATGGATGGGGGAAAAAAAATATTCCAGTCCACATTTTCCAGTCCACTGATGCAGCCGGGGTTACCAGAGTTCATTCTGGAGACTCTGAGTTCTACTGTATACACGTTAGATCTATACACTTATTGATTTTTTCGAATGGTGATCAGGAATTGGAATATACCAGTTGGATACCATCTGATGTCAGGTAAGGAATCTATGTTATCAGTGTTAGGATAATCAGACTCGTTTTGATGAAGATATAAGCTTTTTTCTGATATGTGCTCCAGCGGTTTCACTGTAAAATCCACGAGGAAATGAAAATGGCTATTATAAGCGCGCGCCTCGAATGTGCGTGCGTGTACGTATAATATTGATCATCTAGCGTTTATTTGAAAACGATTCATAAATAGGCCGACAACTATCAACGTTCTGGAATATTCCAGTAAAAGACGATTATCACAGAATGGTCTGTTTTTTACCTCAAAACGGGTGCTTTTCAAAATGCTCTCAAACGAAAATGAAGCGATAAAAAACCAATCTGCCTTGACAGCACTGACTGGAAAATGATTCTTTGATAAGCGACGGGCAGATTAGACACATAGCCATAATTTAAAACATAGATTAGGCGATATTAACGTTAACATTAGCGCCGATGGTGGCATTCAAGCACTAAGTCGTGCGCCCCCTGGTGGCACTGAAAGTGTTAATAGCCAAAAGACCCAGGAAGTAAGAGAAAGAATCAGAGAGAGAGAGCTCCTTTATAGTCAGGAGGGGGGGGGGGGGGGGCACCATAAACTGTAGGTTTGGGGGAAGGGAGGGTGAAGGGTGAAAGATCTCAACTGAGGGAGAGGACAGTATTATTCCTCCACACAAGAGTGGCAGTTATTGGGCTTCGCAAGAGAGGGGGGGATACAACCTGGACTGTGGGTCTGTGCAGTCAAGCACCACACGGAATTCTTAACCCTTTCACTACCACACTACAGAAGGTTAACCCTTTCACTAGTGAGAGCAGCCAGGGCACAACAGACTGCTGGAGAGACTGGTGGGAGAGGGGCTGGTTCTCTGTCTGGTCCATCATCATATCATCTTAACCTTAGCAGTATAACACCATTCCCTTGCTGTGTTGGTATGTGATGTACCCATTTTCATTCTATCCATGCAGGTAGCTTATAGGAGCAAGACCAAGCATGTGATCTACAATGAGGGTTCAGTTTTGGAGAGATCTGACATTGAACACGCTAAGGAGGCTTCAAAGTTGTGCAGCCAGGTAGAACACACACACACACACACACACACACACACACACACACACACACACACACACACACACACACACACACACACACAAACATAGTATACTGTATGTACACAGAAAGGGACCAAATAGGACCCAGGAAGACTTCATATCCGATAGCCCTGAGGTCCTCTAGGAGACATAGGAGACAAAAGCTGTTTCCCCAAATGTCTCTGGGAGCAGAACCAGAGGATCTAATGGACTTGCCAGGAACACACAGGCGCATGGATACACCTTTAAAATCATTAAACACATCTTAACCCTTGTGTGGTGTTTTCAATGTTTACTAAAAGAGAAATGATAAAATGAATTATTGTTATTCGTTGTTTTCTTTATTATTTTTTTTAGGCCATGACTCGAACATGTATAAGAACACATTTTCATACACTGTAGAACCCCCCTACACATGTATATTACATATGAAAGTGTGGAAATTGTAGGTGAAAACAAGTAAATACGGTAACAATTTTACAAAAAGGTTCACTGTGTACCTTCACTGGCAGAAAGGCAAAGAATTATAATATTATAACATTATAACATTCTACTTTTCATCTGGGTGTCTGCATCCATCTAAAAATGTTTGCACCTTATGGTGTTCTTGTTCTGTTCTTGACTTATTGTTATGTTTTCTTCTTGACTTGTTTAAAGAAGATCTGTACGGCCCATGGGGACATTAACGTGTGTTGTCGGGCCCTATAAATAAATTTGATTTGTGTCATGGGACTATTTGATGATGTCACACTACAAGAGGTAAAGACGCCACATGGCTGTTCTTTGATGATGTCCCACTACAAGAGGTAAAGTCGCCACATGGCTGTTCTTTGATGATGTCACACTACAAGAGGTAAAGACGCCACATGGCTGTTCTTTGATGATGTCCCACTACAAGAGGTAAAGTCGCCACATGGCTGTTCTTTGATGATGTCACACTACAAGAGGTAAAGACGCCACATGGCTGTTCTTTGACGATGTCACACTACGAGAGGTAAAGACGCCTATTCGTCGTCCCTGGCATTCATAAGTTGAGGGGAAATTGACATGCGGTTGAAACAGTCGAATAGTGAATTCAGATGCATGCTGACATCAGTGTTTCTCTCTGTGTGTTTCTCTCTGTGTGTTTCTCCAGGTCAAGTACAAGGAGAAGTTTGACAAGGAGATGAAAGACCATAAGTTCTGTTACAACCCCGCCGACAGCCTCAACTTTAAACACACACAGGCTGCCTCTGTCCTGGCTAGTCAGGTATTGTGTAATAATATTGTAATAATATTATTACATTATAAGCTAGAGCTATTTTGTTTCTGCTGTTACTTTGCACACACAGGATCTCAAAGGAACATGCCAACATTATGGGAAATTAGCGTACTGTCTTCTCAAGAGTCAGACAAGAAGATAGATACCAAATTCCTCTCTGTGCTTTTAGTAGAGGGCAAGCTAGCCTAGCTTAGCACAAATGAATGGAAGTGGATACGGATCAGCTAGCCAATTTCAATTGCCTTGTGTACATTGACAATAAAAATGATCTTCTTCTAGGTAGCTTTCTGGACCGTTTGTTTATTCAGTTGGGAAATGTAACTTTTTGTAACTTCCCAGCATTTCAGAGCGATGGCTGGCGGTGAGTGATGTGTTTGTTTTGTCTCCATCAGGTGAAGTATAAGAGCAACCAGCAGCAGAGCGCTGAGGCAGACCTGCCCAACCTGCTGCACCTGCAGCACTTCCTCAACGCCAGCAAACTACAGAGCAACGTACGCAGTCTCTGCTCCACATAGCGGTCATGACAGTGGTGTTTGTATCTAGTCCGACGAGCAGAACTGGTCAGATCTCAGGTCTGTCTGGGTACTCTGGGTACTGTACAACGTGATGGTGTGTATGTGTGTCTTACAGGTGGAGTATAGGAAGAAGTATGAACAATCTAAGGGACAATTCCTGGGTGCTTTTGACACAGCAGAGCAGCAACACCACAGAGACAATCTGCTACTGCAAAGCCAGGTCAGACACACACACACACGCACGCACGCACGCACGCACGCACGCACGCACGCACGCACGCACGCACGCACGCACGCACGCACGCACGCACGCACGCACACACACACACACACACACACACACACACACACACACACACACACACACACACACACACACACTCTGTATCAGCAGTTTCACCAGATTTGGATTCTATTTTCTTACTTTCAAATGTAATCAGTTATAGTAAAGGCACCCTCTTGGATTGTTAATTATAAGGAGTATTGTGCATTTTATTTGTATTTCTCTTTGCTGGTGTAGGATGCTAACCTATGGGACACAGCAAAAGCTACTTTACGTGGCTACGTAATATCATGTCTCGTTTAAAAAGAAAGAACCTCAAAAGACCAGGACACAGTTAGAGAACCAAGCACTCATCCATAAAGATGATCCTTTAGAATTGAATTGGAACACATCTGCAGCTAAAGCTAAATTGCATCTTGATTACATTAACACAAAGAAATTATTGCTATTCTCTGGACACAAACAATATGAATTTAATAATAGAATAGGGAAATTATTGTCACATCAACTTAAAAAAAAGATACAGAATGTCAGATTAAGGCCATTAACACAATCACCGCTGTTCACGTTGTACAGCGTTATTGCCCGCCATGCGTTGTCTGCCAAACCACGCTGTACAGCGATATTGAGATCATATTTAATTTTTTCGCCATGGCATTCATAATTCAGCCACCCAGCCTCTGGTGATACAGTGGGACTCTGCACAATATTGCAACGCCTCAATACCGCCGCCTGGTGGATGATCGGGCGAGTTACAACCGGAAGTGGCAATCGGTGCATCTGGGAAATCCGTCCGGCAGTCACATATTGTTGCGGGACTCCAGACATACACTGGCGTGCATATGGATCGCTGCCATAACTCAATAATCTATATGATTTGGGCGTTTATTGCGCCATACAAACCGGAAATGGATCTAGGAGATCGACGTCAAATAAGTGGGATATTTTTCCTCCAGTCTCGTCGGCGAACGGTAAGAGGACGCTGACGTCATTTTCAGCCCAATTGTCTATTCATTTCACCGCAAACTGATCAATATATCACCCATACTACATAAAGCATTTACTGACGATCACGGAATTATAAACGACCCCCCCCCCTTTCATCCGCGCATGATGACGCATAACGTATACGATCATGTACAGTTGCATTTTTTAATATAGCGTGTCTAGGGAATAGATGGCAATCGATAATCTATATATGCGTTTAGGCCTATAGCTCACGTTCTAGGAATTACTGCAGAAAACGATAAAAACATAATTATATTCTAGAAGGTATTTTTGTATGAATATATGAATGAAAAAGTATAACGTTCCTACATCCTGAACAATAGATAATCGATGTTGAATGGGCCATAGTAATGTCAATTTAGCAATACAATTAAAAAAGTTATAGCCGTGCAAAGAAGGTGAACATCTCCATAGGCTTAGAGTGGTGGCAGACTGGCTATATTGATGGATATAAGTCATGGCAGGGAATGTGTTAAGACAACCTTTTTTAAATCTTTAGAATAGAATAGAATAGAATAGAATAGAATAGAATAGAATAGAATAGAATAGAAATCCTTTATTAATCCAGAGGGAAATTCGGCACCACAGATCAAACACATTGAACAACAATAAACATAGGCCTAAAATAATAATAATAATATAATAATATAAAAAATAAGAATAAAATAGAATAAAGAATAAGACATTGAGATGTCTACACTCTGCTAAGCTAACTAAGGCCTCTTTAATTGATTTTAGTTTTGAAATTATCAAGGCTTTGCCCGCTGAGAAATGTCCTGGTCTTGGTGGGTTTCCTGTTGATTTTATTTATGATTTTGGGCAGAACTTCAGCCAATTTCTATGGCTATGATATCATGGATTACAATATCTTTGCATATTCTATGAAAGATGCGGCCATCATATAGAGCCATATCACATCTTAATTCATATTACAAAATACTTGCCAGGCTTCTACCAAAACAATTAGATCATATTCTTCCATGTTTAATTAAAATCAACCGGACTGACTTTGTTAATTAAAGGGGACATGCATTATAAATGCCTTTTTTCTGTGTTTAGCATGGTTTTATAGTAATACAGGTTAGTATCAATGGGTCTGTGTCTCTAATTAGTACCATATTGACTCATCAGTCTAGTCTCGAGTTCACGAGATCCTCCCTCACTCAACTAAACTGTTCTGATTTGACGGTTTCTGTGACGTTAATATAGCACTGATTTGCATAACTAACGCCCCCTCTATGGTTGACAGCGACAGCAAACAGAGCAGGCAGATAGTGTAACCCGACACTTCCTCAGAGCGAGGCAGACAACGAGCGAGTGAGAGATAGAGAGGGAGAGAGGGAGAGAGAGAGGAGCTTCTGTCGGGAAAACAAACCATGCACGAGGAAGCAGCAGTAGCACATACTCATTTACACACAACCTGGGCTGGACCTCGCACAGGGAAACAGCAGTAGCACATACTCATTTACACACAACCTGGACCTCGCAGGGAAGCAGCAGTAGCACATACTCATTTACACACAACCTGGACCTGGCGGGGAAGCAGCAGTAGCACATACTAATTTACACACAACCTGGACCTCGCGGGGAAGCAGCAGTAGCACATACTCATTTACACACAACCTGGACCTGGCGGGGAAGCAGCAGTAGCACATACTAATTTACACACAACCTGGACCTCGCGGGGAAGCAGCAGTAGCACATACTCATTTACACACAACCTGAACCTCGCGGGGAAGCAGCAGTAGCACATACTCATTTACACACAACCTGGACCTCGCAGGGAAGCAGCAGTAGCACATACTCATTTACACACAACCTGGACCTCGCGGGGAAGCAGCAGTAGCACATACTCATTTACACACAACCTGGACCTCGCGGGGAAGCAGCAGTAGCACATACTCATTTACACACAACCTGGACCTCGCGGGGAAGCAGCAGTAGCACATACTCATTTACACACAACCTGGACCTCGCGGGGAAGCAGCAGTAGCACATACTCATTTACACACAACCTGGACCTCGCAGGGAAGCAGCAGTAGCACATACTCATTTACACACAACCTGGACCTCGCGGGGAAGCAGCAGTAGCACATACTCATTTACACACAACCTGGACCTCGCAGGGAAGCAGCAGTAGCACATACTCATTTACACACAACCTGGACCTCACAGGGAAGCAGCAGTAGCACATACTCATTTACACAGTGCTTATGGGCGGAGCCAGGCCAACACAGCCTGAAATCCGAAGTGAGAAAAATTTGGCTTTTGAGTACTTGATTAGAAATATAAAACAATGATTTTTTTTTGCAATAAAAGCTTACAGATGTCTTCAATAGACTCACAGGAATTGTGTAAAGTTGCCCAAGTAGTACTAGGAATAGCAATGCATGTCTCCTTTAAAGGATGTTATGCTGCAGATAATATCCGTTGATTGGTTCATATAATTGATTATGTCGACAGGAATGGGAAAGAGTCAGCCATTATTTCTTTGGATGCTGAGAAGGCGTTTGACAGTCAGGGTAGATTGGAGTGAGTTTCCTCCTCTCTACCCTGATGCACTTTCTAGGCCCCAGATTCATCACTTGTCTTCGAACACTAGATACTTCACCCACAGCACAGGTTCTTACCAACCGATTGTTATGGGATGTGTTGGTGGCGGGACCCAAGTAGTGCAGACAGAGGAGGAAGGAGTCGGGAGACGAGAGTTCAATAATAATAATGTCTTTACTTGCAAATCCAAAACATGACATACGAGAGAGCACGGAAAAATAACAGAGGCTTGGCCAAGCCGGCGCAGGACAAGGTACAAAATAAAAACTGCTCCACGAGCTGAGAGGTGCCGTAGCACAAATACGAAGACTGCTCACACAAGCTGAGTTGCGAATACAAAATACCGTAACAGGAAACTATGAACGAGCGCCGGACAACGGCGGGGCGAAACACTAAATACTAAACACTGATTACTAGACAGGAAACAGCTGGATGACTAGCGTGTATACCAAACCAAGCCGCATTTCTCGGAGACGCTCTCTGATTGGCACTGACTGACGCTCTCTGATTGGCCACTGACGCGTTTGCCCAATCCGTGACGAGCTGTGTCTTTGCCCGTTTCCACGTCAAACAGCCTGCGAACTACCTGGCGTTCTATCGCCATGCTCTAAGACAAACTCTAACCTTAACACTTTGATCGCCATGGTTAAATTCATAATTTACCATCCCTAGCCAGCTCTATTTGTCTATGGAGAAGTTCCCCTTCTTTGCAGGGCTATAACTTTTTAAATTTTATTGCTAAATTGACATTATTATGGCCCATTCAATGTCCTATATCCATTGTTCAGGGTGTAGCAACGTTATACTTTTTCATTCACATATTCATACTAAAATATGGTCTAAAGTATAAGTATGTTTTTATCGTTTTCTGCAGCTTTCTCCAGAACTTGATTTATAGCCCCAAATGCATTATATTGATGATCAAATACAGTTTGGTAGCGATCGGTGCCAGATAAAAAATTTCAACTGGAGGTACTTCTAGAAGTTACTACGTATGATCTGATGATGACCGGATGGGCGGGGGGTCGTTTATAATTCCGTGGGCAACGTTATATCATTCACCTAGTGTGCGTCATATGATCATCAGAGCAGTTTATATGGAACACGTTAGAAAATAACGCTGGATCTTACCGTATCTTCCTCGCCCCGTTGGACGATCAGCTTGGAGTAGACAGTTTTCGATTATGGGATGTGGATCTAGATTAACCATTTCCAGGTTGTATAATACTATATACGTCCAAATAACGTTGTTTATTGAGTTAGGGCGAGCGATTGATTATCCAGTGTGTCGAGATGGAGTCCGGCTAACGATCGCGAGTGCCCGGACGAAATATGGATGAGCACTTCCTGTTTGGCGCGTCACTTCCTGTTGGCCGATCTGCCGATCGGCCACCAGATGGCGCTCTTGAACCGTTAGAGAGTTGAGTGGAGATCAGCAGTATATCCCCGGAGGAGAAATATGATTTCGATCACAGATTTTTGAAATATTGATATCAAAAACGTGTTACGGCGTCTTCGGCAGAATGAGCATGGCGGGCAATGACGAGTTACGGCGTTTCCGGCGATTAAAGTGTTAACCAACTTCGAAAGAGTGTCTAAGCTTAACCGTCGAAAGAACTTGCCGTCACTCTCTAAGACAAACTCTAACCTTAACCAACTTCGAAGAGTGCCTAAGCTTAACCAGTGTAGAAACAGGCGTCAACCAATCAGAGAGCGTCTCCGAGAAATGCGGCTTGGTTTGGTATTCACGCAGATGACTAGGGTAACAGAATCACTGAAAAGGAATACGTGAGACTAGACTAGACACTATTACAAAGACAGAATGAATATGACAAGACAAGGACACTAGACTAACAGGCAGGAAAATATTACAGACACATAATCATAGGGAGTAACAAGGCAGAGATCAAACATGACAAATAGAATTACGTTAGAATAACGGATAATCTCTGACAGGAGTAGTACCGCCAAAAGGCCACCGGATGATGCCAGATGATAATGTTCAGAATTGTTCGAGAAGTCCAAAATGTTCCCAAAAGGTGAACCACAACACCGATCTTCTTTCTAAAAAGCAGGGGTGTAAAGTACTTGAGTAATTGTACTTTGTTACAATACTTTGTACTTTACTCGAGTATTATTAGGTTTGTATACTTATACTTTTACTCAATTACATTTCAGAGAAAAAAAACATACTTTTTACTCCTTGCATTTAAAATGCAGACCGTAAGGTTATGTATATAACCAAGTTCTATGAATACTGGTGACGCTCAGCGTCAGTCTGCACTAACCTCACTTTGTGCACAGCACTGAATAAAAAATCCACAATGTACCTTTACATACCGACATCCGTCTGGCCACACCCCTATCCGCTTATCTTCATAAGCAGGTGTGTGGTCATCTACTCGCCTCCTTCCCAAACTTTCACCACAAGGCGAGGTCAAGGGCCGCAGTGGCGTCCCGACGCTGAGCGTCACCAGTATTCATAGAACTTGGTTATATACATAACCTTACGTTCTATATCATACTGGCTCCGCTCAGCGTCAGTCTGCACAACAGGAGCTGAGCGGGAGCCAGAAGCTCGACAATGTACCCCGCTGAGGCCCCCCACAACCATCAGACCGGAGAGGACCGACCCTCCCTAATGGAGGATACCCTCCCTATTGGAGGACGGAAGGGAGACGGATCCGACCGTGCGAAGAGAAACTCGAGCAACTCAACGCACAGGGTGAGCAAACCGTGGCTTGACCCCACGCATGCACACGCACAACCCGCATGCCACCAGGGAACGAACGGAAGGAACAACCCTCGTTACTTCCCCCAAAATCACGGGGTCAAGAGCAAACTCAATCCTGTGGCAAGGCCGAAGCAGCGGAGCGCGAAGGAAGACCCAGACCCACTGAAGGGACTGGATCCCCTGGAAAAATGGGGCCCGGAGAGGTCAATGACGCCAAGCATCAAGACCTCACCAGGCGGTCACTTAGGGACACCGCCCCCCACATCGCCAGCGTATTCGGACAGGGCCCCTCCAAGAGCAGGCCCTTCCCCCCACTAGTACGCCGCCTGGCACACTGACCCTGCAAAACAGGCAGTCAGCATGGCCGTAACTTGAAGCACTCAAAAGGCTAACCATAACGGAAGCAGGCAGCGCACCGGGGAGATGACCCCAGAGGGGTCGATCCCTTAAACCAGGCAGCAGGCTTTAGACCCGAGCCTGGAGCACTGCGGACGAGACAGGCGCCAAAGGGGTCAACTGAAAACAGCACCCCGGCGGAAGGGGCGTATGCTGGCATTGTTGCGCACCATGACAAAGCCTCCACCAAAAAAAACCCACCCAGAGGGGTCGAGGCAGAGAAGGCTGACACGATTGGCAGACGTCATGAACGTGCAGGGCACACTCAACCAGGTAACCCGGGAGTTGACTCTGCTCCAACACACCAGGGAATCAACCACCCTCTTGATACCACAAGCGGTGATTGTTCCTATAACCCCTCAAGAAAAAACTCCAAAACACACCTGCGGGTATACACCGGCTACACCACAGTACAAGTGTTTCAGTTTTCAAAAAAGGGTTATTCCAGGCCTACGGGTCAACGAAAGCACAATCCCTCAGGTTACCAGAACAGCAGATCTGCGTCCCCGGCGGACAACGGGTTTAACTGACCTGGACCAGCGCGACCAGAACCAGTCCTGTGCCCTAACCACGCCGACATCCCCACTCCAGGAGAGGGGGTAGGCATGCGTGTCGATCTAAAACATGAAAAGAGGGTGCCACCCAGACGGTCCCATTTGTACCGCGCTCAGTGGCCCACTCCAAGGGCGTGAGACCCCTCTACCTATGTTCTGATCTATTCTGTTAACATCCCCCAGATATGAACAAGAATCCGTCGAGACCCAGTAACAGGCGCTCGGAAGAGGAAAAAATCCCCCATCCCAGTTGCCCTATAATAACGCTGTTTTAATAACGAGCAACCAAGGCGTACTAGCCTCCTGCGTGATTCTTATCAGAAAACACCCAGAGCCAGCACTATGTACGCGTCGAGACCCAAGCACATCAATGGATAGTCTAACCAGACACCAGACATTGGTCCTTCAAGTCGCCTGGGAGAACGACAAGAAGTTGTCGTGCTTCATATTCTTCACTCTTTTTATTATTAAAAAGAAAGAAACACTGACTGACATGAATCCCACGTGACGCGGCCGAGGGTAAAAATTGTTTACATTCTTACATCCCGCCACCCTCACCACAGAGAGGAGACGGGAATCCTCAAAGAGACTTCCCACGTGAGCCATAGATTGAAAAGTCACGGTAACATTGAGTCATGTGACCAACAGACTCAAGTCACACGTATATCGAGCGTAGTAGAACAGTAAGTTCCTACGCTCTGCCCCGACAACTTGACAATAACAGACCCTACATACGGGTCTGAAAAAACTCACGGAAGCCGTCGTCCAATAGAAACGTGCCTAGTGACGTTTTCTATGACGGGGGGAAACCCATGACTCAACCGCCTGTGATAGGTGCGGAGTCAGGGAAACCTTTTAGGAGGGACTCTTTATTTTCTATAAACAAATCATATTTGGGCCGGGAAGGGAACAGGGGGGGACCACAGAGGGAAAAAGTCAACTTTCAGCGACGCCTGCCACGAGCCGCTCGGGACTTGCCACCCCGGGGAGCCCCGGAGGGACGGTAAACGATCGGAGGCTGGTCATGACGATCCCTACCGTCACCTCCGGGCGTAGATGGGCCGGCTGCAGTGGCGGAGGCGCCCTCTCTCCTCCTGGCCTTCTTTGCCGAAGGTCCAGCAGTGGCGGTGGTAGCAGCGGCGGCTACGGCGGCGGAACCCCGACGATGAGCCTGCCGTCTGACTCCACCGGCGACATCGGGCGGGGGGAAATGAGGTTGGAGCACGGAACGCTCCTCCTGCATCACCCTGCAGGTTGAGGTCATCAATTGCAGTGCCGACCCGAAAAGTCCAGCATCGGAGAGGGGTGCCGTCAGAAGTGGAGTCCTCTTCTTCTCCGGCACACGCGCCTGCTCCAGCCAAAGGTGGCGCTGGACTAGAGTGGCCAGGGCACGTACTTTCCCAGCGGCTATGGCCTGCGGCTGGATCAAATGCAGGATGGCTCCTGCCGCCTGGGCGAGCTGATCATGTTGCAAATCAGTCAGCTCCATACCGCCCGTCAGTATCCCGGACATGAATCTCACCAGCTGCGCGATGTTAGAAGTGGCAGCCAGAGATTGCGTCGCGGAGATAAATGACTGGTCACTCCAGTAAGCCAACCTCCTCGCCGATTTCCCTTGGGGAACCGGCTTCCGTAACGGCTCCCACACCACCTCAGGACAAAGGAGCACTGCCATCGGCCTATCAAGCCGAGGCACGCCCTCCTTCATGCCTTCTACCAAACCCACCACCCTCGTGACTTGCACGTAGGCGGGGGTGAGGCCCATGATGTGGGAGACCACCTGTCCCTGACGGACGTAGGCCTCCATTGAAGGGAAAAATGGACAGACAACGTCAATCCCTCTCACAGGACGGCGTTGCCATAGATGACCTATGAGATCATCAGGAATAGGAACAGGCAGTGGCTGCGGCAGCGGCACACCGTTTGCGACTGCCGCCGCCGCCATGAGCTTGGGGAACAAAGCACGCAGTTCCCCCTGCATACTTTCCCCCACCGAGCTCGCGTCCCTCACATGCAGCAGACTACTGGTTACACAGCCACATTCTGATGTGGCTGATAGCAGGGCATCCCGCCGCCGAGTCGGAGGTTCTAACCCAAAATCTGCGTACGAGGAATCCCAAGGAGACATCTCACCCCCCTCCAGTGTTACCTGGACGGGCGGCGGACATGTCTCCACCGGGGCGTCGAACAAGAACCCGTCCGCTTCTACCATGTAGTCCTCTGTTTCCATCGGCCATGGAGAATCAGACGCATCCTCATCCGGCTCCAGCAACTCACCAAAACCAGGCCGTTCGCGTCTACAAGCCACCATCTTGCGACGGGAGCGAGCCGACGCAAAAGGTTTGCGTCTCAAATCCTCCACAACCAGAGGAGCCGGCCGCCCAACAGCGGACGACTCTCCGGAGGCAAAGGAACCAGAGCCGGAACCAGGCCATCGCACAGGAGACGGCGCTGGTGCACCAGCTCCTTGGACAGGCAAACTATCTATCGGACGCCTACCGGGCGCGGCTGCCGACCACGAAAGAGGCCTCAACCCCGCTCCAAGATGCACGACAGAGGAGGCAATGGAGAACCGCTGGTGAAGGGTGACGTTGCTAGCGCGACCCTCCGAGGTAAACATTATGACTTCGCTTTTTTCTTTTTAAAATTTATGAGAGAAAGAAAAAAGCAAGAAAAAATTTAAACACGTAACTCAACTTTCTTCAGCTAACAACCTCGTCAAGTGGGTATATAACAGGCACTTCCTTGTGGTGAAAGTGAAGAAGGAGGCGAGTAGGTGACCACACACCTGCTTATGAAGGTAAGCGGATAGGGGTGTGGCCAGACGGATGTCGGTATGTAAAGGTACATTGTGGATTTTTTATTCAGTGCTGTGCACAAAGTGAGGTTAGTGCAGACTGACGCTGAGCGGAGCCAGTATGATATAGAACTACAAAGTACAAATCTCACAGGTCCAACCATTTTAATTAGTATATTTGTTTCTCTGGCCGAACTAACGTTAATGTTATTAATCCTGCGGCCACACTTTATTTAAAAACAGCTAATCAAATCCCCATCAATGGAAAATTAACCCGCCCATACCCATGCTGATTGGTCCTTGTGCAAGAAAGCGGGGATATTTGATTAAACACCTGCTATCAGAAGAATATACAGTCATAAAAAAAACTTTTTACTTTAACTTTTTAGTACTTAAGTACATTTAAAAGTAGAAACGTTTTTTACTTTTACTCAAGTGTGTTTTTAGCCAGATACTCTGACTTTTACTTGAGTACGATTTTGAGACGGTACCCATACTTTCACTTAAGTATAATTTCTGGGTGCTTTTTACACCCTGCTAAAAAGATGAACTTAGCAAGAGGTGCTGTTGGCTCGGTTCATGTTTGAGAACTGTTCTTTTGTTCACCAGGATTTAGTTTTGATTCTGACATGGGATTATCATGTGTGTGCGTGTGCATGTGTGTGTGTGTGTGTGTGTGTGTGTGTGTGTGTGCGTGCGTGTGTGCGTGCGTGCGTGCATGCGTGTGTGTGTGTGTTAGGTGAAGTACAAGGAGGAGTATGAGAGGAGCAAAGGACGTTCTCAGATGGAGTTTGGGGACACTCTGGCATACAGGGTCTCCAGAGAGTCCCAGAAGATGCAGAGTGAGGTAACTCTCTCTCTCTCTCTCTCTCTCTCTCTCTCTCTCTCTCTCTCTCTCTCTCTCTCTCTCTCTCTCTCTCTCTCTCTCTCTCTCTCTCTCTCTCTCTCTCTCTCTCTCTCTCTCTCTCTCTCTCTCTCTCTCTCTGTCTGTCTCTATCTATCTCTCTTTGTCAGCCTCTGTTTCTCTAGTCTGTTGATGCTGTTGCAGGTGCCCATGTTGTTTTTGTGTTTTGGTGATGGCGAAGACATTTTGCCAGATCGAAGCGAACCCAACTGCGGCAGAATTGCGTTGAGGCAGAATTAGGAAAACCCCCAGAGTTCTGGCGGTCATCCCAGGCTTGGACTCTGGATGGCCCACTAGGCTCGAGAATGTCTCTTCCTTCATCAGGTGTTTGATTTTGATACCCTCATCAGTTGAGTGGCAGTGAAACTTAAAGGGATAGTTAGGATTTATTTACATTAAGTGGTATGAAATACTTGCCAAAGGACGACTTCACAGATGGTTATTTTGTAACAGACCATCTGGCAGGTCAGGTTGCCTCCCTCCACCTCTCTCTTTATTCTTATTTGTCTTTCAAACCTATTTTGAAAATCCTGCTCTCTCTCTCTTTCTCTCTCTTTCTCATATGGCTTATTTCATACACTATAAAAACAAAACAATTAACAATATTACCAAAACAGTTCACAAGATATAACATTGTAGAACATTGTGTCTCTGTCTCTGTCTGTGTGTGTCTCTCTCTGTCGGTCCATCAGAGGGAGTATCACAAGGAGTATGATGAGACGCTGAAGGGGAGAGCGATGGTGGATGTTGACCAGACCCCAGGCTACCTGACAGCCCGCCATGCTAGCACCCTGCTCAGCGAGGTACACACACACACACACACACACACACACACACACACACACACACACACACACACACACACACACACACACACACACACACACACACACACACACACACACACACACACACATTAAAGCCCCAATCCAAAATATATTTGACTATTTTGTCCATTTAACCCCCAGAGCCCCGCAGGGAAACTGTTGTGCTATCTTGTTGGAAAGGGGGCTAAATAATGCTAAAGGCTACATTTTCCTGGAAAATCTGGAATGCCCCTGTTGACCTCTGACCTCAAGATATTGAATTAAAGTGGATTCTATGAGTACCCACAAGTCTCCTCTTTATAGACATGTCCACTTTATGCTAACTGCCATGCAGTTTTGGACAAAAAACTATACAAATGTAAAATGTGTTATTTTTGCTTGTATTTTGTTATGTATTTGACTATTTCTGCATACTGGGATCCCTATATACTATACTCCATATACTAACATATAATATAATAATTATAATTGCATAAATTGGGTGTGCATGGAAGGCTGAGACTTGTGGATCCAATGTGCCCAATTGTATACATATGTGATGATTTTAGTCCCCATAGTAGCCTTTTTTCTTACTTGACCTCACTGTATAACATTAAGTATTGTGACCTTTAGGTTTACAAACACAAACTAGACACATAGGGCATTCAGATAATATATATTCTCTAGGTATATTGACCATAAGGGGTTTTTCTAAGCAATTCCCAGAATAGAAGTGCTCGCCATAATATATATATTTTTTTTATCTACTTTTTCTCCCCATTTTCTATTTTTCTCCCATCCCAATTTCGTATTATCCAATTCTTCCCTCCCCTGTCTCGAACGTTGCTAGACCATGCCTCCCACCGGTCGGCTGCAATGTGGACGAAGCCTTGCATCACGTGTCCCCTCTGGTACACGAGGAGGCAGCCGTCGCATATTTTCACCTGCACAGCGCGATCTCTCAGTGGCGAGGAGTAGCACGTGGGAGGCTCACGCTGCCCCCGATACGTCCTGATTCTGCTGTACAGGCGCACCAACCGATCTGTAGGAGTCACTGTCCACAACGTCCGATCCCCACCCACCGGCTTTCCCACCCCCTAATACTGCCAATTGTATTAGTATGAACGACCAGCCAAGCCGGAAGCAACGCCGAGAGCTGGGCTCGAACCCAGCATCTCCTGCGTTAGTGGCGAGCGCCTTGCCCACTGCGCCACTTAGCTGCGCCATCCAACTTCTATGTAGCATCACTTATATGTAGCATCACTTAGTAACATCACTTCTATGTAGCATCACTTCTATGTAGCATCACTTAGTAACATCACTTATATGTAGCATCATTTATATGTAGCAGCACTTATATGTAGCATCACTTAGTAACATCACTTATATGTAGCATCACTTATATGTAGCATCACTTATATGTAGCATCACTATTAGCTGACTTACAGAGTCGTTAGCTGACTTACTGAGTCGTTAGCTGACTTACAGAGTCAGAGTGTTATGGAGTTCTGGCCCGGTTTGAACCGGGAGGCTTCACACAGCACACATGAAACAAAATAAGTAGTGCTGTCAGGCGATTAAAAAAATGAATCTAATTAATTACAGGATTTGTAATTAATTAATCTAATTAATCGCATTTTAATCGCATAACAATTTGTTTACTACAATCTCACGCCAGCCCCCGTCAATCATCTGACTTCTGGATTCACTTTTTTATTTCTCTTATTTTTCGGGATTATCTCCCACAAACCTGAACGTTATTGCCATAAAACAGAACGCAGTTAGTTTCTCTACCTTTCTGTGAACGTCTATGCAAAAAACGGCGTTGCAATCTGATGAAAAATGAAATTTACATTATAAAAAAGTGTACTTACAGTAGATTTCATTCACGGTTCGTGAATCACGCCTGGTGATACTAAATCCAGATTGAACTGTGCCATTGGAAAGGGGAGATTTGGCCCGATCCATAGATGTGCAACTTGGCCATAAGAAGGGCATTTATAGGCCTGATATTCTATATTCTATAATCATATTTCAAATTGCATGTGTCCGGATGGCAGAATTCAGTACTGTACAGTATCTACAAAACCTTCTGTTTAATCATCTTCCCTTTATTCATTTGCTTAGATTTTTCAGGTCTGGTCAATTTTAGCATGGTGTTATTCACAGTCAAAGATAAAAAAAAATGTAATAAAATGTTATTGATATTCTCATTTGGTTCATTACAATTTACTCAAGCCTAGTAACAGACACAGTATTTCTGACACTGGGAATACATTCCCTGAGATCCATAGATGTCCCTAGAATCAGATACCAAGAACATGCAAATGGACCATTTAAAAAAAAAAGTCTGTAAATGTTTATTCTACGTTCTTATGGAATGAATGAGATTAAAAAAATAATAATAGTAAAATAAATTATTAAATAAAATGTAATTTTGCGTTAATTTTCATAAAGCGATAATTTGCTGCGTAATTAATTAATCTAATTAACGTGATAAACTGACAGCTCTATAAAAAAGTTATGTTATATAACTTTTATCGTGTGTGTGTGTGTGTGTGTGTGTGTGTGTGTGTGTGTGTGTGTGTGTGTGTGTGTGTGTGTGTGTGTGTGTGTGTGTGTGTGTGTGTGTGTGTGTGTGTGTGTGTGTGTGTGTGTGTGTGTGTGTGTTAGGCAAAGTACAAGGAGGAGTATGAGAGGAGTAAAGGACGTTCTCAGATGGAGTTTGTGGACACTGAGGCATACAGGGTCTCCAAAGAGTCCCAGAAGATGCAGAGTGAGGTATCTCTCTCTCTCTCTCTCTCTCTCTCTCTCTCTCTCTCTCTCTCTCTCTCTCTCTCTCTCTCTCTCTCTCTCTCTCTCTCTCTCTCTCTCTCTCTCTCTCTCTCTCTCTGAATGGCCCTCTGGGTTTGACTCTGAATGACCCTCTGGGTTTGACTCTGAATGACTCTCTAGGTTTGACTCTGAATGACTCTCTAGGTTTGACTCTGAATGGCCCTCTGGGTTTGACTCTGAATGACTCTCTAGGTTTGACTCTGAATGACCCTCTGGGTTTGACTCTGAATGACTCTCTAGGTTTGACTCTGAATGGCCCTCTGGGTTTGACTCTGAATGACTCTCTAGGTTTGACTCTGAATGACTCTCTAGGTCTGACTCTGAATGACTCTCTAGGTTTGACTCTGAATGACTCTCTGGGTTGGACTCTGAATGGCCCTCTGGGGTTGACTCTGAATGACTCTCTGGGTTTGACTCTGAATGGCCCTCTGGGTTTGACTCTGAATGGCCCTTTAGGTTCGAGGATGTCTCTTCCTTCACTGGCAAGGCGTTTGATTTTGACCTCATCAGTTAAGCGGCAGCAGTTTTTACAGTCGTGTAATTGATGCATAGCCATTAGCTTACTTACAGAGTCTCATGATTGGAGTTCTGGGTGAGAGAACCAGGAAGTTCCAGACAGGCAGCACACAGGATCCAGAAACAAAAAGGTTTTTAATTCACACCACAACATGCAGACAAAACCTTTAACCATCCACAACAGAAAACACTGGTCCTTGCCCATTTCCTATGCTTTATTCTTCTCTCAGAGCGATGTGATGTTTTGGAACAAGAAGGCCTTTTTAGGTCTGCAATTTTATAGTGTGTAGTCCTATAGTCCTAATGTTCAGTCATTCATTCTTTCTTTTGTTCACTCTTTCATTCATATCTTCTTCTTCTTTCGTGTAACGTCAGAGGTCCAACTCCGTATCTTGTAGCCATGCCCTTAACTCTGGTCCCACATCAAAGAGGCTGGCTTCCGAGGGTGGTTTGTATAGGGGGCAGATGGTCAGGATGTGGTCAACACTCTGCTCAGGGTCTCCACACTCACATGCAGCGCTGTCTGCCAGGCCCCACTTCTTTAATGATGCTTTAAAGCGACCAACCCCAGATCTTAAACGGTTCAGCAGAACCCATTGCCGGCGTGGAAGATCGTCTCCTGTGGCGCCATCTCCTGGATCCCAGATGTGGTGGTGGATACGGGTTGGCCCAGCACTCTCCCACTCTCTCTTCCAGGCTGCCGCCAGCCATCCATTTCTGGATAGGTCCTCAGTGGTGGAACGGAGCATCTCTTGTGCCACCTTGTTGTAGGGGTGGCGGGACTTGAGTCTGCTCATAGGTGCTGTTGTTGTTGTGGTGTTGTGTAGGATGTGCCAGTCATGCTTCACTGCCTTCCTTGCTAGGGCGAGAGTGGCAGCATCTCGTCGTAGGCCAGCTGGTGCGATTCCTGCAAGGACTGGCAGCAGGAAGACGGGTGTAGCCTTCAGGCATCCAGTGATGATCCGGAGGGCGTTGTTAGTAGCCGCATCAACTTTTTTAACGTGCGGGCTTCTGCTCCAGACTGGGGCACAGTACTCTGCTGCCGAGAAGACCAGGGCTTGGGTGGATATCCGAAGGGTCTTGGCAGTGGCTCCCCAGGTTGTACCTGCGAGGCGTCGGATCAGCGCAACCCTTGATGTTGTCTTTGCCCTGACATCTTCGAGGTGTTGTTTGAAGGACAGTGTCCGATCCAGACGCACGCCAAGGTATTTAGGGGCTTGCTGGGACTCCAGACGCTTGTGGTCAGCATATACCTCCAGTTCCCTCTTGGCATCTCTGTTGCAGAGATGGTATGCTGCTGAAACGGTCTTGCTGGTGCTGAGCTGTAGGCGCCACTTTTGTAGATAGGCTCCTAGGATGTCCATGTCTTGGTTAAGACCGTCCTCCAGTGCCTTCCATGTGGGTCTTCTCAGCATGATGGCAAGATCGTCCGCATAGCCGTACTTTCTGGATGCTGTGACTGGGAGATAGATAGATAGATAGATAGATAGATAGATAGATAGATAGATAGATAGATAGATAGATAGATAGATAGATAGATAGATAGATAGATAGATAGATAGATAGATACTTTATTGAGTTCTTCTCTCTCTCTCTCTCTCTCTCTCTCTCTCTCTCTCTCTCTCTCTCTCTCTCTCTCTCTCGTTGTAGAAGGAATACAGGAAACAGACAGCTGAGAGTCAGCTGAGAGAGAACTCTTATGGCTCAGTGACGGACACTCCTGAGTTGCTCCATGCTGCCTACCTGAAAGATATCTATAGCCAGGTAACATGCTGGAGGAGGGGCCTGAGAGATATCTACAGCCAGGTAACATGCTGGGGGAGGGGCCTGAGAGATATCTACAGCTAAGTAACATGCTGGGGGAGGGGCCTGAGAGATATCTACAGCCAGGTAACATGCTGGGGGAGGGGCCTGAGAGATACCTACAGCCAGGTAACATGCTGGGGGGAGGGGCCTGGGAGATATCTACAGCCAGGTAACATGCTGGGAGGAGGGGCCTGAGAGATATCTACAGCTAAGTAACATGCTGGGGGGAGGGGCCTGAGAGATATCTACAGCTAAGTAACATGCTGGGAGGAGGGGCCTGAGAGATATCTACAGTCAGGTAACATGCTGGGGGGAGGGGCCTGAGAGATATCTACATCTAAGTAACATGCTGGGGGGAGGGGCCTGAGAGATATCTACAGCCAGGTAACATGCTGGGGGGAGGGGCCTGAGATATCTACATCTAAGTAACATAAAGGAGATATTTGACCAGGCTACTGCTCTACTTCTGGTGTGAACAACCAGGCTACTGCTCTACTTCTGGTGTGAACAACCAGGCTACTGCTCTACTGCTGGTGTGAACAACCAGGCTACTGCTCTACTGCTGGTGTGAACAACCAGGCTACTGCTCTACTGCTGGTGTGAACAACCAGGCTACTGCTCTACTGCTGGTGTGAACAACCAGGCTACTGCTCTACTGCTGGTGTGAACAACCAGGCTACTGCTCTACTTCTGGTGTGAACAACCAGGCTACTGCTCTACTGCTGGTGTGAACAACCAGACTACTGCTCTACTGCTGGTGTGAACAACCAGGCTACTGCTCTACTGCTGGTGTGAACAACCAGGCTACTGCTCTACTGCTGGTGTGAACAACCAGGATACTGCTCTACTGCTGGTGTGAACAACCAGACTACTGCTCTACTGCTGGTGTGAACAACCAGGCTACTGCTCTACTGCTGGTGTGAACAACCAGGCTACTGCTCTACTGCTGGTGTGAACAACCAGGCTACTGCTCTACTGCTGGTGTGAACAACCAGACTACTGCTCTACTGCTGGTGTGAACAACCAGGCTGCTGCTCTACTGCTGGTGTGAACAACCAGGCTACTGCTGTACTGCTGGTGTGAACAACCAGGCTACTGCTCTACTGCTGGTGTGAACAACCAGGCTACTGCTCTACTGCTGGTGTGAACAACCAGGCTACAACCAGGCTACTGCTCTACTTCTGGTGTGAACAACCAGGCTACTGCTCTACTGCTGGTGTGAACAACCAGGCTACTGCTCTACTTCTGGTGTGAACAACCAGGCTACTGCTCTACTGCTGGTGTGAACAACCAGGCTACTGCTCTACTGCTGGTGTGAACAACCAGGCTACTGCTCTACTGATGGTGTGAACAACCAGGCTGCTGCTCTACTGCTGGTGTGAACAACCAGACTACTGCTCTACTGCTGGTGTGAACAACCAGGCTACTGCTCTACTGCTGGTGTGAACAACCAGGCTACTGCTCTACTTCTGGTGTGAACAACCAGGCTACTGCTCTACTTCTGGTGTGAACAACCAGGCTACTGCTGTACTGCTGGTGTGAACAACCAGACTACTGCTCTACTGCTGGTGTGAACAACCAGGCTACTGCTCTACTGCTGGTGTGAACAACCAGGCGACTGCTCTACTGCTGGTGTGAACAACCAGGCTACTGCTCTACTGCTGGTGTGAACAACCAGGCTACTGCTCTACTGATGGTGTGAACAACCAGGCTGCTGCTCTACTGCTGGTGTGAACAACCAGGCTACTGCTCTACTGCTGGTGTGAACAACCAGGCTACTGCTCTACTGCTGGTGTGAACAACCAGGCTACTGCTCTACTGCTGGTGTGAACAACATGGCTACTGTTCTACTGCTGGTGTGAACAACCAGGCTACTGCTCTACTGCTGGTGTGAACAACCAGGCTGCTGCTCTACTGCTGGTGTGAACAACCAGGCTGCTGCTCTACTGCTGGTGTGAACAACCAGGCTACTGCTCTACTCCTGGTGTGAACAACCAGGCTACTGCTCTACTGCTGGTGTGAACAACCAGGCTACTGCTCTACTGCTGGTGTGAACAACCAGGCTACTGCTCTACTGCTGGTGTGAACAACCAGGCTACTGCTCTACTGCTGGTGTGAACAACCAGGCTACTGCTCTACTGCTGGTGTGAACAACCAGGCTACTGCTCTACTGCTGGTGTGAACAACCAGGCTAATTCTCGCACCAGCTGCGCTTCAGTGGACTGTGTGTGTGTTTCCACCATTAGACAGGAGGGTACTGGTTGAAAGGCATCCGCATGTTAATTTTGTATGCACAAATGAGTGAAATGTCTCTCTCTCTTTCTCTCTTTTTCTATCTCTCTCTTTTTCTCGCTCTCTCTCTCACATGCCCAGTAACATCTCTCTCTGTGTGTCTCTCTCTTTCTCCTGCTGTGTAGAAGAAGTATAAGGATGAAGCAGAGAGACTGAAGCCGTGCTACACTGTGGTTTCAGACACACCAGAGATGGCGAGAGTCAAGAACAACCAACACAACATCAGCTCTGTGAGAGCTCCACACACACACACACACACACACACACACACACACACACACACACACACACACACACACACACACACACACACACACACACACACACACACACACACACACACACACACACACACACACAGTTATCCACACATACACACACACACACACACACACAGTTATACACACATACAGATCCATGCAGATCACATTATGAGCAAGAATGCATTTACTTATGAGACCTTGTTGGAAAGACCTCTCTGTCTGCAGCTGTTAGCAGTAGCTATGAGTGAGGCGATGGTACAGCAGGTCTGTTATCGTAGGCCTGTGGTCTGTCAGAGAGGCAGACTGGACTGGGATGTAGGCCACATGAACAAATGCCAAAATATGACCTACTTAAAGGGGCACTTCACCAAAAAACAATGCTGATTTATTTTGCACATGATCTCACACACATCAAAAGAATGCAACAGTTTTGCACACATTCATTTAGTTTGACAGTTATTGAGAGTAAATGAGGCAGTCCCCATCATCATGAGTCATCACCATCATCGTTATCATCATCATTGTGGTCTTGTTTGGCAGCTGCGTTATTCCTGGGACTCCAAGTTGATGAAGAGTCTGATGTCTTCAGTCACTGAGACGCCCGAGATTGTCCTTGCTAGAGAGAACACCAAGAACTTCAGCAACGTAGGTACCAGCTGTAACCTCCATTAACGTAGATACTAGCTTTAACCACCAGCAATGTAGATACTAGCTGTAACCACCAGCAACGTAGATACTAGCTGTAACCACCAGCAATGTAGATACTAGCTGTAACCACCAGCAACGTAGATACTAGCTGTAACCATCAGCAACGTAGATACTAGCTGTAACCACCAGCAACGTAGATACTAGCTGTAACCACCAGCAACATACATGTAGGTACCAGGTATCTGTCTATCTATCTATGTATATATATATATATATCTATATGTCTGTCTGTCCATCTCTCTCTATATCTGTCTTGTCTATTAATCCATCTCTCTCTCTCTCTCTCTCTCTCTCTCTCTATTTCTCTCTCTCTCTCTCTCTATATATATATATATATATATATATATATATATATATATATATATATATATATATATATCTCAGGTCCAGTACAAAGATGGCGTGGCCAGTGGAACTGCAGTGATGGAAACACAAGAGATGGAGAGGGTGCGACGCAACCAAGAGAACATCAGCTCTGTAAGACACACACACACACACACACACACACACACACACACACACACACACACACACACACACACACACACACACACACACACACACACACACACACACACACACACTTTCAATGAAGAGTTTGCCATTATACTCTACTACATTTTCTTCAACTGAAAGATATTTGTGACCCGACACAGTCTAGGCCGTCTGGTTAAGGGGCTCATGATTCCTCAGAAAACCCCAAAATGTTGAGCAATTCAGAAATAGGTCAAAATGGAGATATTGGCAATTTTGAGTGCTTTGAAATGTTCTCTATATGTCTCCTTATTTGCTAAACTTAATACGACAAATGGGTTAATTATTGTTAGATTTTCTGACATTAATTATCTTCCTCCCTGTGTGAAAAAACTACAGTTGTGTCTGAGGGGAGTGGCTACTGGCTAAGTACATTCTGTCTCAGGTGTCGGAGAGGAGACACACCAAAATCCGAGACAACGGGCCCAGTTTGTTGGCGGGAAACATTAATATCTCAGGAACTGTTTGTGTTAAATTGTATCTGAATCGGGAGATGATCTTCTCTCCGTCACAATTGAAAGTGTATTTCTCCGTCGCATAAAAGCTGGCTGGCAGTCACATAGAATAATCGTCTCCAGTACGTGCTCCGCAAGTCTGTAAACTTGTGCATAACGGAGTATCGGATTGGGGGCCGGTACCTGGCCGTGGATCATTTTGTACTAGGCGGCGGCCGCAAAGAAAGAATAAAGTTGTTTAAAAGGACATTTCTTTTCTTTTCTTCCGGGTATTTTACTTTGAAAAATTGCCACTTCCGCCCGCACCTCACTCTTTTTTATAAAATAAGTCTCCTGCCATAATGCTCCCCTTTGCGTAATTCACTCACAGCTTGGGTTGTGGTTGTGGTAGAGACATGATCATAATCAGGTCTCCCGAACACATGCGCTGAGATATGGCACCTTTCGCGCACCTACCCCCTACCAGTGAATGCCTCTCACCTGTAAAAGGTGTTAGGTGGGGGAGGTTTTCTTTTTATTATCATCTTTGTTAATAAGACATAGATTGAAAAGTATCCGCCCGATTTGTACAAGTGATGGCTTATTTCGAAGGTAAGAACCTTCTTGTGAAGCTATCTGTGCCTGGTCACATTTGTACAACTCTTTAAATCATCAATTCCACAGTTATCAGGACTAATTTTGAATTTAAAAGGTTATGTCTTAGGATAACTTAGATGATAATGAAAATGACATTGATAAACTTTGGATCCATCTCCCTATCACCAGGTGGGACTGATTAGGGAACTGCTACTATTGTTTATGGTACTACTTGTGCTAATACTACTACTAATAGCTATCATCATTATTAGTAGTATTATTATTATTAGTAGTAGTAGTAGTAGTAATTAATTAATTAAGTAATGTTCTTATTATTGTTGTTGTTATTGGTATTATAATTATTGTTATTTTTATTAACTCATTCAGCGCCAGCCATTATCCCCATCCCTGTAGTCAATGGGCAACGCTTTAAAAGATAGGCATTTTCACTGTGCCTCACGATGTTTGCAGAGCTATATCTATATTCTATATTATAGCTATGGAGACAATACTATGGCTCATTTGACGGTCACTATCTCTCGTCCAACATGTAAAAAATAGTTAATTTCTTCATGTATACGTTCGTATGTTATCCCGTGGTGATTATTGTATAGTTTCAGAGTGATCCGGGCTAATTCCTGGAAGCTGAGTTATGGAGCGCTATGTGCATTTTGCGAAAGTCGTTTACGTTGCTCGCCTGGACACGATATTATTTCCAAATCAAAGGTATATAATAGGTATTATGTTTCATCATGAAGGCATCAAAGGGGGGGGGGGGTCGTTTTGTGATGCTCTGATCATCAGCAACGGCATACGTTTTGAATACTACGTTGATTAGGGATGTCCGATATTATCGGCCTACCGATATTATCAGCCGATATTGGCATAAAAATGTGATATCGGAAAATATCGGTATCGGTTTTCAAATAATTTTTTTTTTTTTTTTTTTACATTTCTATAACCTGTATTTACCCAGGCAAGCAAGTAAGAACAAATTCAGATTTTATTTATTGTCAAAAGTATGTATAATGTTGTGTTAATTCCACAACAAGAGATATGTAATGTTAATTACCTGAAATTATTCAGTTTTTTTGGGGGGGGGGGGGGGGCCCTGCATATATCGGTATCGGTTGATATTGGTATCGGAAATTAAGAGTTGGACAATATCGGTATATCGGTATCGATAAAAAAAACAATATCGAGCATCCCTAACGTTGATCGTTGCGATCAATGTGAAATCATTGTAGGATCAAAAGTAGGATTCGCGTCCCTGACATGAAATGGCACAAAATATGCATCAAGTGTACTGGACGCGTTCCAAGGTGCTCGGATGAAGCGTTTCACTTGCCTGGGTCCAAATTCTCCACCCGGACCATATAAAATATAACACACAGTGTGAAATAAGGTTTCAAAGGGTAGGCGATACTGCCACCTAGCAGGATTCGGCTGGTATTGCACTCTCTGGGTCTCAGAATGAGTTCCAATGATAACACAGAGGTCCGTGACAGTGTATAGAATATTAAAATCGAAAAAAAGAAAAAACGATGATTGGCGCTCAACCGATGGTGAGATAACCTGAGAAATGTCGGGTATGGCGCATAAAGTGTTAATAATAAGAATAATCGTCATCATATTAGTAGTAGTAGTAGTAGTATCATTGTCATTACTATTATTATGTATCATCTTCATTGTTATTGTTGTTGTTGTTGTTGTTGTTGGTGTTGTTGTTGTTGTTGTTGTTGTTGTTGTTATTGTTGTTATTATTATTACTAGTATTATTATCATCATGCTTACTTCATGTGTCTAGGTGAAGTATAAGCAGGGGCTCCAGGCCACCAGTATAGGTGTGACTCCAGAGCTGGAGAGAGTTAGACAAAACCAGGAGAATATCAGCTCTGTAAGTTACACACACACACACACACACACACACACACACACACACACACACACACACACACACACACACACACACACACACACACACACACACACACACCTATTGTCATCAGAAAATTACATGGCTGAATGACATGGCTATAGTCATACAATGCCATTTTAATGACACCAGGACATATTGTTGTATGTCTTGACAAACATTCACACTAGGACTTATTGACATCTTGACACACATTCACACTAGGACTTATTGACATCTTGACAAACGTTCACACCAGGACATATTGGACATATTGACAAACGTTCACACCAGGACATATTGACATCTTGACAAACGTTCACACCAGGACATATTGGACATATTGGCATCTCGACAAACATTCACACCAGGACATATTGACATCTTGACAAACGTTCACACTAGGACATATTGGACATATTGACATCTCGACAAACATTCACACTAGGACATATTGTCTATTTTTGTCTATTGACTTATTTGTGGTCATAGGGCATGTTCTTGAGTAACATAATGGATTTAGCTTTAGCTAACGCTACAAGGTGGTAGACCTGCGAAGAGAGTTGATGAATAGGAACCGAGCCACTGATGACACAGGAAGATATACCCTAGCTCGGGTCATCAGGGGTCACAGGTGATGTGTTGGTTTGAATACTCGACTGTGCATGATGGAAGATTCACTGCTTTAAGCACCACCTCTGGCGGTCAGGAAGGACGAACATATTCCTGGAAAAATTAAAGGATGGGCACCTCTGAGCTCTGTTGTATGTGTGTGTGTGTGTGTGTGTGTGTGTCCGTGTGTGTGTGTGTGTGTGTGTGTGTGTGTGTGTGTGTGTGTGTGTGTGTGTGTGTGTGTGTGTGTGTGTGTGTGTGTGTGTGTGTTGCTCTCGTCCCCAGGCTAAGTACCATGAGGACTTTGAGAGGTCACGCTCAGTGAGCAGCCGGGGACCCACACCAGGATTGGACGACCCCAGCATGGAACGCTTCCAGAGAGTGAATCACGCGATGGGGGAGGCGGGCTATAATAAAGGGATCCACCCTCAAATGGTGGAGTTGGACAGGCGTCCTGGAGGCATTACCGTAGGTCAGTAGCTCCACAGTGTGTCTGGTGTTCAGAAGATAATTAAAATGAGAAGTCGTCTCGCTGTTGGAAAGATAACTTCTGTTTTTTAAGCCTCAGGTTTCTGGCCTTTTTGTTTTGTTCAATTCTGGTAAGAAAGGCTGTGATTGGCTCTAGACCGTACCACCAGTGTCGGTTCTAGGATTTATTAAAGCCAATGGCAAGGTAAATCCATGATTGGCTATTAATTAAAGCCAATGGCAAGGTACATCCATGATTGGCTCTTAATTAAAGCCAATGGCAAGGTACATTCATGATCGGCTCTTAATTAGAGCCAATGGCAGATCTAAAGCTGAGCTCACTACAGCTTCTAAAACTATCAGATTTAAAATTGAGCTCACTACAGCCTCTGAAACTATCAGATCTAATACTGAGCCACACCACATGAAGAAGCTAAAACGTCACGTTGTACAGTTGGACAGACAGGTCCCTTCCCAGTATATCATAATCAATAGTTATGTATGTAACGGAGGTTCTATGAATTCTTCCTGACCGCAAGTTACTCCTGACCGCAGGGAGCGAAAGTGTTGCCTTCACCAATAAAGGTTACTGTCAATGTTCACTAAGTTAGCAGCACTACTGATAACTGTGAAGAACAAGATAGGGCTACCGTACCTTATGCTGGGAGCGGGGAGCGAAATCACTGCCTTCAGACGAGCAAGCATGCTGCATTCACCAACAATGAATGTTAGCTTTGAGTAAAGCACTACTGCTACCTGTGAAGAACAAGATAGGACTACTGTACCTTGTGGTGGGAGCGGGGAGTGAAATCACTGCCTTCAGACAAGCAAGCACGCTGCATTCACCAACAATGAATGTTAGATCACCTCTAAATGTATTTTATACCCTTAAAAGGACCATACCAGTCTAATTGTGCCTTCTCTTCATTACCAGAGATTGTCTCTGTCTTTAACACATTTAATGTGCATAGGTGTATACAGTAAAGTGTATGTTTTGGTAGATCTCAGCCTACAGTACCTTTCACACTGCCATTGATGTTGAGAAGGGTTGAAAATATGTGCTATGAGACTTGAGACACTAGGCATAGGTAATCTACCATTGTGAACATTACTGCATTGTTTATTTTTGCTAACGTTACTGTATTACTCTACTACAAGCTATTCAAATCAATGGTTTTGAGAAGACTGCGTTACATATTCCTAGCAACTTTCAAACTATTTTCAAGTCTCATTTAGTGTTTTCTAGGGCTGACCCTGACTAGTCAAATAGTCGACTAATCGATAGAAAGGAGCCGTAGTCGACTGCCAACCTCTTAGTCGAATGCAATTTTTTAAAGTAATAATATATATATAATGGCGCGCATACCAGAGAGGCTAACTGCCTAAGAAAGACTTTGAAAAAATTAGACCCAGGCAACTACCGCCCTGTTTCTATTCCTACCTCCATCTCGAAAGTCATGGAAAAGATTTTCTACGAACAGGTTGAAAAGTACCTTGCGGAAAAAAATATAATCTACGAATTCCAATCTGGCTTCAGAACATCCCACTTCACTGACACATGTCTTCTCTATTTGAACGACCACATCAAACAAGAGGTGGACGCGGGCAAATACTGCAGCATGGTCATGCTGGACCTCCAAAAGGCTTTCGACACTGTCAATCACTCCATTCTGATTGACAAGCTAAAAGCCATTGGTTTTGATCAGTTTATCAGTGAGCTGGATGCAATCCTACCTGGAGGGGAGAGAACAGATGGTGGAGGTAAATGGTACACTACCCCCCCTCCCCCTCCCACTGAGCTGTGGTGTTCCACAAGGAAGCATACTAGGACCATTACTGTTCCTAATTTATGCAAATGACATGTCCTCAGCTTGTGACTGCAACTTGTTCCTGTTCGTGGACGACTCAGCCCTGCTGGTCTCTGACAGGAACAAGTTGCAGGTTGAAAAAGCCCTCAGCTCTGAACTCGGCAGAATCTGCACCTGGCTCGCTGATAACAAACTATCATTACACCTGGGTAAAACAGAGTCCATTCTCTTTGGATCAAATAACAAACACAGCAAGACCAACGGCTTCTCTGTTACAGTGGGTGACAATATTGTCACAAGGAAAGATGAAATTACATACCTGGGCCCTCATTCATCAACGTGTCTTACGCACAGATATGTGCTTAAGCTGTGCGTACGACCATTTCTAAGCAGAGTGTGGGATTCATCAATTTCAACTTGAACTTGACTTCGTGCTTATATTTACGCACAGCTCGGACCATGCGTACCTGGCGCCCGTTGGTAGAATATATTATTACAACAAGGAAATGAGCTTCTGTGCATTAGTTTCAACACTGACGTATAATCACGTTTTGATTATATTTAAAAGGCTTTACGTTAAACGAAACAAGTGGAATTTCGAAGCTGTAAGCAGAATACAAGTCATATGAACACCCACGATATAGTGTTCTTCCCCCTTTTTACTGTATAAGAAAGAATAAAAAACGCATTGCAATGACACCAGGGTGTATGTGTATTACAAAACCCTTGCAATAATGTGTCTTAAATGAATGAAAAGCATACATGGCAGTGAGATTCATTGTTCTTGTATATGCTCTCGTATTATTGTTCATATAGGCTACCCAATACTGACATCAAAATAGATTGTATGCCTCTAGAAATCATATGCAGCAGGTAGAAAATTTACGGAAAATCCGTCGCGATTTGGAATAAAATTGAGGAGAACTTTAATCCCTGGGTATTAATCAAACAAAACGGAAAAAGGCAGTCATATTCCAGCACGGTCTTTATTAGTGTTTGCGCTGCCCAGGCAGCAATGGTTAATAGATATCATATCCGACATCACCGTACGTGTACACGTCTGTCAGCCTGTCTCATAACACGCTTCCCTCGGTTTAGTCCATTCTTCCACATTTCATGGGGGTGTCCATTACCGTATATGGTTAATCGGGGCGGTTCTGGTATGCAAATACTTAAAACAGTGCACAAGCTCAAACGTAGGACCAAGGTGATATTTATCATGACAGGTGTGCATAGAACCTGTGTACGCACATGTGATAAATCCCGTTTTTTTTGTGTGTGCACAGATTCTAAATTCTGTGCTTAAGTATGGAAATAGAACATTTTCTACGTCACGTTGATGAATGAGGGCCCTGGGTTCCATCCTAGAGGCAAATCTTTCCTGTGACAAAATGGCAACCAATGTAATAAAAAAAAGTTAACCAACGAACAAGATTCTTGTACCGAATCTCCTCTCTGGTAAACAAGAATACCCTGAAGACTCTAACAGGAGCACTCATTCAAGGGTACTATGACTATGCTTGCACCTCATGGTACCAAAGCACCTCAAAGGCACTAAAACAAGATTACAAACATCACAAAACAAACTGGTCAGACTACTGCTTGACCTTACTCCTAAAACCCACCTCACCCCTGCCCATTTTGACAACCTAGGATGGCTTAGAGTAGACAAGAGTACAGCAACTTGCAATGGGCCTGGGCCCTCATTTATCAACAATTCTTAGAAAGTGTTCTATCTTTGTTCTTAAGCACAGAATTTAGAATGTGTGTACGCACAGAAAAATCGGGATTCATCACACGTGCGTACGCGGGTCGTACGCACACTCCGTGTTGATAAATACCATTAAGTTCTACGCTCCACGCTTGTGCACGATTTTAAGTATTTGCATATAGCACCGCCCGTAATTAACCATATACGGTAATGGAACACCCCCATGAAATGTGGAAACATTTAAAAAGCCGAGCAAAGCGTGTTATGGGAGAAATACGTGACAGGCTGACAGACATGTACACGTACGGTGATGTCGGATATGATATCTATTAACTTAAAGACCATATTAACTAATAAAGACCGTGCTTGAATATGACCTTTTTCCGTTTCGTTCGATTAATACCCAGGGATTAAAGTTCTCCTCAATTTTATTCCAAATCGCGACGGATTTTCCATACATTTTCTACCTGCTGCATATGATTTGTAGAGGCATACAATCTATTTTGATGTCGATATTGGGTAGCCTATATAAACAATAATACGAGAGCATATACAAGAACAATGAATATCACTGCCATGTATGATGTTGTAGCCTATACGCCATGTGTACAGTAGCCTGCCTATATGTGATCAATACAAACTTGAACTTGAATTCCATCATGTCTGTGTGCGGGTCTGCGGGAGCAATGTAAATAAGAACGTGCACTGAAAAGTTACAGTATGTAGTTGGTTGATTATTTGTATGACAGTCAGTAAACCCTTGCAAAAAGTATCCGTTTTATTTAATGAATTGAAAACATGCAGCATATGCCTTTCCTCCCGGCAGCGACATGTATTGGGTAAATGCGCATCACTGAGTTGAATCCCTTTCTATTCACATAACTGCATTTGTGATGGAGCTTTGACAGCTACAGTAACAGTCTATTGCTCGATCCATCTCCAATATCACGATGGACCGTGCCATGTAGCCTATGTATAGCCTGCCTATGTGATCAATAAAAACGCGAACTTGAATCCCATCATCATACTTATATGTTGTGTCTGTCCACTATGTTTGTTACTTTGTTATTCCCCCCCCCCTATCTATGTAAAGCGACCTTGGGTCTCTTGAAAGGCGCTATATAAAATGAAGCTATTATTATTATTATTGTTATTATTATTATTATCACGTCTGCGCAGAGCTCACAAAAAAAATAAATACTGTCTTTTGTTTTAGTCTCAGTGAAGTTTCAATGGAGGTAATCTATTCTAACCAACAAATCGAAGTAGAAAGCATTTCGTTGTGGCCAATCTTATTTGGAAACATGACACACAAAATAATAGTATTTGGCTTTTTATTTGAAACAATATTTAATCACGTTTGGAGGTGGGTGTTCTGCGTCTGCCCCCCCCCCCCCCCGTGCCAAACAAGCAGGCCAACCTCTTGTTCGGGCGTGAGCCCGTTATAATTACACTGTTGCTATTTTACAATGAACTATAATGAATTACGGGTCATACAGAAGTTGAACATGCCAGTGTTGAAACTAATGCACGGAAGCTTATTTCCGCGTTGCAGACTGCAATATTAAAATTCTACCACCGGGCGCCAGGTACGCATGCCCTGAGCTGTGCGTAGATATACGCACAAAGTCAAGCACACGTTCAAATTGATAAGTCCCACACTTTGCTTAGAAACGATCGTACGCACGGGTTACGCACATATCTGTGCGTACGCAACGTTGATAAATGAGGGCCCTGGTCTACAAGATACACTACACCACTAAGGTACCCATGTACATGTCGAAATACTTCCCAAAGGTCAGTGAATTCCACAACCACAACACCAGAGGGCGTTCCACAAATCAAGTTCAACCCAGATTCGGCTCAAACAAGGGACTAAACACATTTAGCAATTATGCCACATCAATGTGGAACGCCCTACCCACAGCCGTAAAATAATGTGAATCCCTACCCTCCATCAAAACCGCTCTCAAAGAGCACCTACGGGAGGCTACCATTCGAAATTGGCCCCTGTAAATATCCAAGCCCCCCCACCCAACCCCCTCCAATGTACAGTTTCTTCCCCCTCAAATGTATATACTCTATTTTAGAAACTCTGTCTCTTAAACAGCATTGTATATTTGTATATCTTGTATGTCATAATTGCCTGGATGTAACAGTATACTGTTTATCTGTATGTCGTGTGTCATAAATGTTACGATGAATTGAAAATGGGGGACCCTGATGTAAACAAGACGAAAGTCTTTCTCTGGTCTGCATCCCCTTAACAATTGTGTGTATTGAGCCATACTGTATTGTACCCATTCTGCAATCTGTTAATAAAGTGTTCAATCAATCAATCAATCAATCAAAGAGGATTTCACCCATCTAATGAACACACTAGACAAATATCAAGATGTATCCATCAGTGGACCAATTGCATGCTTTCGCAGAGGACAAGTCAAAGTCAGCTTTATTGTCGCTTCTCATAATGTGCAAGACATACTGTACAGAGAAGTGAAATTTCGTTTCCCCCTTCCCACGGTGTATATAAAAAGAAAAATATCTAATATATAAACATAAAGTAACATATAGGACACTATAAACATAAGTAACATATGGGACACAATGTACATACACTATACAGGCCTATATATACAGTATAAACAGTGGCTAAAAAAATGTATGTTTGATTGAAATAAATATAGGAGGTAAAAGAGAACTTAGTGCACATTTTCTTTTTTAGCAGCAGTGGTACATAGTAAGTATAACTGATAAATAATGGCAATAGAATACAATAGTGGCAGTAAAGTGGCAGTGAGATGATAGATAAGGCAGTAAACTAAAATAAATAATGGCAGTAAAGTAAAGTGGCAGTGAGTTTGTGAAATGGCCGTGTCAGTGGAAGAAGCCTTCAGTCGACTCCTTCAGACACTAAGCACCCCCCACAGCCCAAATTGATTATCGTAAGATTTTGGCCAATCAAAGTCGACTATATAAATCCTTAGTTGGGTACAGGCCTAGTGTTTTCCAATCTTTTCAATACCAATGGGAGGTGTGAAAGGCGTAAAGTTAATCTGAGATCAGCTAAAACACACACCATATAGACCTACGAACACAACATTAGTTAAAGACAAGGGCAATCTCTGGTATTAACAAGAAGTCATTGTCATTTTGATTGGTCTGGTCCTAAAACATATTCTATATTGAATACCAATTTGTATAAATATGTTTTTCCACCTAATTGTTTAATAAACTACTGAAAATGGTTTAGCAGCATCTCTACACCTTTACCCTCATTGAGATGCAAGGATCTATGAATATGCACAGTGGCAACAAGCACCTTGTTTACCTGGAATTGCAATTCGGCAGCTTATGAAACATGTCCAGTCCAACTCAGACTGTGTTACATGTCGTCTCCTCTCTCTCCACAATTACCTCCTGTCACTATTCACTAAAAATTTCTTTAAAAAAGGGGAAATTACTCATTCTACTGAAAATATCTGTGTTTCTCAACGAGTTGATGACTGTATTGTAAAATAGATCAAATAAATGTCACTGTGGCGATAACCTGTGTTTGAAACACAGTGAGTTACATCCTGCACCTTTTTCATTTAACACAAGCTTTGAATGTTGTGTTAAATTGTGTTGGATTGCTATTTATTCATTCATTCATTCGTTTGTTCATTCATTCAATCTTTATTTATACTTGATAAATACACTGAGTAGTTAAACTCATTTACAGTGTCGTCCAGATGTTACATTGTGTCATAGTACGTTAATAAATACAGAAACATCAGACAATCGGAACAATTAAGAGCACATTTAAAAAACAGTGCTATTTTAAAACAATCACATATTGTGATGACCTGATTGGTCATCAAAGTTCTAAACCGACCCATAGACACTAGAGTGTCTAGTTTCAGAGTTTCCTGCAGGGTATTCCATGAAGTAGGGGGCAGAGAAGCCAAAAGCAGATCTACCAAGTTCAGTAGAAACTCTAGGCACTCTTAAGTGTAATACAATGACTGGAGCTACATGTATGCATACACACTGGGAATTATCCTAATGATCGGGAACGATGGAATGGTTAAATAATAAAATAACCTTGTTGTGACCTTTATCTGACCAAAGACCTGAAGGTGTGGAGGACCGACCCAGGCTCTATTTTTGACTTTGACCCAGTGGAGGACAACATCCAGTCCAAGAGCCTCCGCAGGATGTCTGGTACTTGGCTGTTCTACACCTCTTTTCCTCTCCAGCTATATATATTGTTGGGCTGTCAAATGATTAAAATGTCTTAACGCCTTAATCACATGATAAGCTGTGATTAATTGCAATGAATGGAAATGAAAAATACATGTCAAAATGTAACTGTAGGGGGCGACTGGGTAGCGCAGTGGACTAAGCACTCGCCTACCACCGCAGAGACTCTGGCATCGAATCCAGCTGTCAGCGGTACCTCCGGCTTGGTCAGTCATCCCTACTTGGCAGTTGGCAGTGTTAGCGGGTGGGAAGCCGGTGGGGTATGTGTCCTGGTCATTGTTAACTGCGACTCCTACTGGTCGGTCTACTACTCCTACCTCCGCACGTGTTACGTTCCCCCAGTGAAACTCCTCGCTGTCAGGTGAAAAGAAGCGGCTGGCGACTCCACATGTATCGGAGGAGGCATGTGGTAGTTCTACACCCTCCCCAGGCCGACAGTGGGGCAATGCATGCAACGACCAGGAAGGGAATTGGCATAATGACTAAATTGGGATGGGTGAAAAAATACAGAAAGCCCAAAAAGATAAATAAAATTTAATAAAAAAAGATTAAAAAGAAAATGCAACTGTAGGGGCTGTGCTCATGAGGAATGCATGACAACATGGTCTGAGGAAGTAATCACGAGAACGTATTTGTCACAGAAGTCTTCAATAATGTTGAATAGCGAACAATTTTGTGAATAACATAAAAATAATGTATCTTATGTACTGATAGCTTTGTTGACCGACTGTCGAGTCCTTTTGAACACCAGCTAGCATCGTTAGCAAAGATAGCATTAACTTGGCCTGGAGACAGTACTTCACAAGATAAGATAGATAAAGATAAAAAAAAATATATAAACATAAACCACTGGAATGGACAAGTATGTTGTTGACGACTGACTCAAACAGCTGCTATGAGCAAATAGAGACCTTTATACTAGACAAATATGCCTAACTTTGGAAAGGCCATTAATGTATCCATTTGTATTTCCTATTAATGAGCAAGGAAACTATAAATTAAGGAAGGGTCATCACGTCAGAACCCAGGAAACTATAAAAGAAGGAAGGGTCATCACGTCACTGTGTAGCGTGTGAACACATATTGGTGCCCAGTGTGGAAACGTTCAGTTCGGCCGACATTGAGTTGGATGGGATCAGCCATCTCCTCGTTTATGTAATTTAAACAGGTTATTACCTCGGATGTCAGAATCATCAGCAATTTGTTGCATTGTTAACTAGCTAACTTATGATATATTGGTTGATGTATAATTTGTATATTTCCTCAGGTAGCTGGTATATAATTTTTAATACAGGCTTCAATAGAACTGGCACCAAAGTCTGGCACCAAGCAGAGGATGGAATGCTGGTATTCTGATGTGATTACCCTTCCTTCTTTTATAGTGTCCTTGTAGATGAGCCATTTGGATCTGGCACTCCAGATATGGTCCATTTCAACTGTATTTGTGATGTAATCACTAACTAAAGATCTGCTTCACTGTAGGTATAGCTCTCTCGGTCAGTGTCGTGTTTTCATTTTAGCCATAATGATTAACCCTTTCAGGTGTAAGACTGTTGGAATGTTCTGTCTGAGTTGTAGAAGTGAATGGATGTCAGTAGCCATTGCTGCATCATGATTAGAATGTTCGTCATATTCTCTGATCGAACAGCTGACAAGTTGAAATGAGGTTCTTTCCTCTACATGACGGCCTGTTTTCATCTCTTCCTACTGTGTGTGTGTGTGTGTGTGTGCTGCCCCCATGTGGCACCGTGCTGTCAGAGCGTGCCAGTCGTAGGCTGAGCAGGCAACAGTCGCAGCAGTCACTTCACAGCCAGACTCAGTCTGTCAGCTCTTTGACCTCTGACCTGTGGGACCGTAGCAGCACCTCCACACCTGGTACACACACAGCCCGACACGAGGGTCAATGAACACTCACACACACACAGACACACACAGACACACAGACACACACAGACAGAGAGTAATATGTGAAGAAACATCTGGTAATATCTTTTAGAGCACATTAATATTCACAACATAGGCTGTTTTGGTCTTTAAAAAGCACAGGATTTAAGGAGCTCCTTCTGCTAAAGTAAAATGAAATACATTTTCTGAAGGACAATCATTTGGGAAACAATTTTAAACATTTGTTTCCCAAACAGCAGGACAGCCCTAATGTATGCATTCACATGCGCGCACACACACACACACACACACACACACACACACACACGCACACGCACACACACACACACACACAGCAGAATGAAGGAACGCATGTAGGAATGCACACACAAACACACCTGTGCACCGTCCAGACATACACAGCCATACACTTTCACACACACTAACGCTGTTATCCACAGTGCAACTCGTTTTTGTTTCTTCACGGGATCTCCTAACATCTTTCCAGGATCTCCTAACATATTTCCAGGATCTCCTAACATATTTCCAGGATCTCCTAACATCTTTCCACAGATGCAACTAAAATTATTTATTGTGTTGTGTTGTGCTGGTGTCAATGGCACGTAGCGTCTCGTTTGTTTGTGACATGCATTTCTTTCTAATTGAATTCTAACCAGTAATATTTGCTGTTGTCCTACTTCAACATGTCCAGCAGTGACACAGAACGGGACTTGAGGGCACTTTGTAGAATGTCAAGTGTGTCTCTCTCTCTCTCTATCTCTGTATCTCTTCCTCTCTCTCTCTCTATCTCCCTCTGTCTCTCTCTCTCTATTTCTGTCTCTCTCTCTTTCTCTCTATTTCTGTCTCTCTTTCTCTATCTCTCTGTCTCCGTCTCACTCTCTCTCTCGCTGTCCCTCTTTCTCTCTCTCTCTCTGTGTGTGTGTCGCTCTCTTTTTCTCATTCTACTGTATTATCTCCTTGTCTGTCTTTCTCCCCCAGCCCCTGTGCAGTCTGGAGCATACCACCAGACTGGGTCATACCATCAACAGGGTTACATGCACCAGACCAGCATGTCCTCAGTGAGATCTGTCACCTCCCCCCCACACTCCGCCACCATGGTATGTCCCATCAGCTGCCAATTGATCTGTTTTGTTTCAATGTAGAAAGAAAACACACAAAAAAACATCAAAAGTCAAAGTTAGCAGCTGCGAGGGGTCTTACTCATGGACCTATTACAAACATTTAAAAGTACACAGGTTTTAGAAGCATGAGATGACGAAAAGTATCCAGTTGCCTTGAGGATGTTTTTGGTCTGATGTGTGGGTTGGAGTTCAGTGGGTATAGAGGGAGGTGTTGTTATTTCTGGAAGGAAACTCCTTGGCGTTGCCACGCGTAAGGACGTGACGTAGCATAAAGACGCGACGTAGCGTAAGGACGTGACGTAGCATAAAGACGCGACGTAGCGTAAAGACGTGGTGTAGCGTAAAGACGTGGCGTAGCGTAAAGAAAGACGTGACGTAGCGTAAAGAAAGATGTAGCGTAAAGAAGTGACGTAGCGTAAAGACATGACGTAGAGTAAAGACGTGACGTAGCGTAAAGACATGACGTAGAGTAAAGACGTGACGTAGCGTAAAGACGTGACGTAGCGTAAAGACGTGACGTAGCGTAAAGACGTGGCGTAGCGTAAAGACGTGACGTAGCGTAAAGACGTGGCGTAGCGTAAAGACGTGACGTAGCGTAAAGACGTGACGTAGCGTTAAGACGTGGCGTAGTGTAAAGACGTGACGTAGCGTAAAGACGTGACGTAGCGTAAAGACGTGATGTAGCATAAAGACGTGACGTAGCGTAAAGACGTGGTGTAGCGTAAAGACGTGACGTAGCGTAAAGAAAGATGTAGCGTAAAGAAGTGACGTAGCGTAAAGACATGACGTAGAGTAAAGACGTGACGTAGCGTAAAGACGTGACGTAGCGTAAAGACGTGACGTAGCGTAAAGACGTGGCGTAGCGTAAAGACGTGACGTAGCGTTAAGACGTGACGTAGCGTAAAGACGTGACGTAGCGTAAAGACGTGACGTAGCGTAAAGACGTGACGTAGCGTAAAGACGTGGCGTAGCGTAAAGACGTGACGTAGCGTAAAGACGTGACGTAGCGTAAAGACGTGACGTAGCGTAAAGACGTGGCGTAGCGTAAAGACGTGGCGTAGCGTAAAGACGTGACGTAGCGTAAAGACGTGACGTAGCGTTAAGACGTGACGTAGCGTAAAGACGTGACGTAGCGTAAAGACGTGACGTAGCGTAAAGACGTGACGTAGCGTAAAGACGTGGCGTAGCGTAAAGACGTGACGTAGCGTAAAGACGTGACGTAGCGTTAAGACGTGGCGTAGTGTAAAGACGTGACGTAGCGTAAAGACGTGACGTAGCGTAAAGACGTGACGTAGCGTAAAGACGTGACGTAGCGTAGAGACGTGACATAGCGTAAAGACGTGGCGTAGCGTAAAGACGTGACGTAAAGTAAAGACTATCGCTGAAACTACAATCTGGCGCCATCTTGGAGTATGAGCTGAGTATTTGTAGCCGGATGAGTGGATGATAGCTGGCAGCCGTGGATGCTTGGCACCTGCCTCCCCACCAGGTTCCAATCCTGTAATTTGCCACACATACCCACACCCACTCAGAGACAACGAGACTATGAGACAGGGGACATGACACTATTTGAGATGTCTCTGTTAGTCATTTCAAGCTTTGTTTGACATATAAAAAAATAAACGGCGAACAGAGGAAACGAAAAATAAATCTAATTACATATTGCATTGTATATACATTTACATTTTTACATTTAGTCATTTAGCTGACGCTTTTATCCAAAGCGACTTACATGTCTATATGCATTGCAGAATGAGGGAACATGTAAGCTAGACATAGATAATAATAATAATCAATAAAAGAACATGAGTTTTGCCATCACACCTAATTCACCCTTATTGTCCTCCCGTGTGTCCCACGCTAGGGTGCTTACCGGGCGCTGTATGACTACGCAGCACAGGACCATGACGAGGTCTCGTTCCGTGATGGCGATATAATCGTCAACGCCCAGTCCATCGATGAAGGCTGGATGTACGGCACGGTGCAGAGGACCGGCAAGTCTGGCATGCTGCCGGCAAACTACGTGGAGTGCTACAACTGAGACGGAGAGACACCTGGGAGAGAGGAGGGTCACGGGACCAGCCTGGGAGGGTTGGACTAGGGGCGTAACGATTCAAACTAGCAGCGATTCAATTCCAATTCTTCCCTTTACAGAAAATACAGTGTGAAAAAACAGGCTTTTTCATGTGGATTTTCGTGGTGTTTAAAAACACTTCACAATGTTACAGATTCCACATGTGTTTCTACACTAAACTGTGCTTTTATCAGGGCTGTCAGAGCATCGTGTTTTATTACAATGTTCTTAATGGATTAATCACAATTAACGCAAATAAAATATGTATCTGTAGGGGCTGTGGTAATGAAGACGTGTGTTTAGTAATCTTATAAGTAATAATAATACATACTTATACATTACTTACATTACTTATCATAAGTAATCATACGTACTTATCATAAGTAATCATAAGTAATCATTACAAGTACTGATCGGTCACAGTAACAGTGACATTGAATGCTGGTTATATTGTAATGGTTATATTTGCTCTCTTAAATTGTGTACCTTTTTACTGCATTATGGTTTTCAAATGAATCTGCAAAATTAACACGTTAATATTGACATCCTGACGTGACGATCACAGTGTAACTCACGTCAAGGTGTCACGATCACAAAGTTTGACACGTGATGTTAACACACGTGGAATTTAGTGGCACAGAACATGCTGCATTGTGGAAAACTGGCAGATGAGAGAAAATGGTGACAAAAAAAAGAAATGTCTTCATGCAAAGTAGATTTGGGTTCTGTTTTACATTTGTGTTGTTCACATTTCATGCTCTAGAATTTGAAGCTCTGGGTTCAGCCCGTGGAGCAGATTTCAATGTACGGGTCGCGCCCAAACAGAACAGCTTTCATGCATCACTGGGATGGTTTTCTCTCGTTCAGCCTAACTCCATATCTCCATGGTGTAGTTTGCTAAAGAAGCCATATTTTCTTTCATGAAAAAGCTCCATAGTGCAGGTTTAGGTTTTTAAAATTGAAAATGTGTAATGTGTAATTTTGGAAACATGTAAATCACACCGTGAGGTTTTAGGCATCATAAAATATTACTAAATATTTTAGCTTCGGCTTGATTTAGATCCTTTGTATAGGTATGCAAATATATATAAAAATTTATAAATAACAAAACTGATTCAGCCAGCAATAATTGAATGTATGCAACATCTTACCAAATCTTTAGTTCACACAGCATTCATTCATGAAGTCATTAAGAAACTAAACATACACATTATTTGCTATTCGCATTATGTTTATACATTCATTATGAGAATAAAGTTACACATCACCATATTTTCAATTAATTTGGAATCAAACATTACAGATTGCATTTAGATTTTTTGCATTGATCTTTTTCTTTTTCTTTTACACCCCTAGGAAGAAGGGAATCATGTTTCAACTAGAGGAGAGCGGAGGGGGAAGGGATGAGGAGAGAGAAGGGGAGGAGGGATGAGTGGAGTGAGGGGGGAGAGACAGGGAGGAGGGATGAGTGGAGTGAGGGGGAGAGAGAAGGGGAGGAGGGATGAGTGGAGTGAGGGGGAGAGAGAAGGGGAGGATGGATGAGTGGAGTGAGGGGGAGAGAGAAGGAGGAGGGATGAGTGGAGTGAGTGGGAGAGAGAAGGAGGAGGGATGAGTGGAGTGAGGGGGAGAGAGAAAGGGAGGAGGGATGAGTGGAGTGAGGGGGAGAGAAAGGGAGGAGGGATGACTGAAGTGAGGGGGAGAGAAGGAGGAGGGATGAGTGGAGTGAGGGGGAGAGAAGGAGGAGGGATGAGTGGAGTGAGGGGGGAGAGAAGGGGAGGAGGGAGGAGTGGAGTGGGGGAGAGAGAAGGGGAGGAGGGATGAGTGGAGTGGGGGAGAGAGAAGGGGAGGAGGCATGAGTGGAGTGGGGGGGAGAGAAGGGATGCATGGGTGGGGGGGAGTTTTTAATCCATTCAAAATGCAAACAAGATACATTTACTTTTTTATTATGCTTCTGACATGGTCTTGGAAAAGGAAGGATAGCAAGAGAGAGAGAGAGAAAGGGGTGGTTCTCTTATAAGTTAAGAGAGTGGAGGACTAGTATATCGGCGCAAATAAGGCAAGACAAGCAAGTGAAACACTGTTGTTTATATTAACGCACTGCGTGGTAAAGTTTCTCATATAAAAGCGCTGAAGGGTTTCTTTGCTTCAAATATAACCACAAGTATTCATGTCATATACTGTAGTATTCTGCTGTTTTCAACACGCTCATCCAAACAGTGTGGTTTTGATTGCCGTCTTGATTGCAGAGTGAACTGAACAATCTTGTATGTCAGACGTTTTGAGATTTCTGGATGTCGCACACTATTTTGATACACAGGCTCCTATCTATGTATTGGAAAGATATATTTTACTGTATTTTTAGCAAATCATTTGTACGTACAGTAGGGTTGCCATAGTGGGCGGTCTTACTGCTGTTACTGTGTTGCATTCATTGTTTTGCTCTCAATCTCAGTACACCTCCCCTCTGTATCTATTTTTGTTGTTAGCAACATTTTATAACTGCTACTACTCCACATCGCCATTTGGAGTCCACTGTTTAACTTAACATTACAAGATTCAGCAGAAGGACACTGTCTTCTATAGATTTAGCTAACAGCAGGTATCAGTCCATTACAATGATCCACATTCAAACTAGCATTAGCTAACTAGTGCAGCCTGCCCAGTGCCCAGCTATAAAGGTAATGTTTAATGAGTTGGGATAATGTGCAGCTGAAGTGCACTGTCTCTATTGCTGATGCTTCCCCATTTAGCCTAATGTCAAATGTCTCTTATGGTCGTTAGGCATAACATTACTACTGTCAATGGTTCTTACTGTAAACAATGTTTTTGCTCAGTATGTTAAGCCTGCTTAACCACATAATAATTTTTTTATTTTTGTTAAACGAAAATAAACACAACGTACATCCCTTATAAAATGTCCGGTGTAACCAGTAACAGCGGTGATGAGTTTCTTCACCTCACCGTGGCTTCAGCTATACAGTTCAGTGGTGTTGATAAAGGTGTGTTGTCTTGCCATGTGGGGAAAATAACGGATAATAAAAGGGTGTATCATTAGAGTTTGGAGAGTCAACCCTGTTTCTATTTAGTCATTTTGATTTCATCATTCATAGATGCAATAGAACATTGAATAACTAATATTCTAGGGCTTGACTGTCGTGGGATTTTGTTGACTAATCCATTTGATTTAATCAACATATCTGTAACATCTGTTTAAATATTGTGCTTACCAGAGATGTTCTTATTGTTTTTCACAAAATATCTCATTGGGCATGGAAAACAAAAGAAAATATCTCATTCAGCTGAAAAAAAAGGAAAATATCTTGTTATTTTCTAAAAAAAAAGAAATCTCATAAAAAAAAAGACTAATGAAGTCTTGGTTGACGAGAGGGCAGCCCTATAATATTCAGATGATTTGATTGATTTTGGACTAAATTAATTTGTTATCAATAATAGTCTATAGCCTTTTTGTCTTTGGTTTTTGACTTTCAGTCCGGTTTTGTGTTGTGAAGATGTTTTGCTTTGTGTGTGTGTGTGTGTGTTTGTATGTTAGTTCCTATTCTGAATTTACATAATTTCAAATATAATGTCACATTTGATCTGTTACCTGCTTTTTCATATTATTACTTTGTTGTCATAATCTAGTTGCAGTGTGTCACGTGTGGGTAAATTAAATACAAAATAAAAGGTTTTGTCCACAGGCATTTGATTGTTTGTTTTTCTCAGAACTATACAGTATATATAATAGAATCATAGAAGATGATTCAGATGCAACTGTAACGTCTACAGTTCTGATCTGATTTGAATAACCTTCACTATAGGCTAACAGCATGCCAAGGACCTGCATTCTCACATATATTTCAAATCGGTCAAGTCAATCAATCAATCAATCAAATTTATTTGTATAGCACATTTATCAAAGTGCTTCACAGTGGGTCCCGTAGCAAAAAAAAAGTACCCCTGAAGTATAAATAAACAGAAAATAAACAACCAACGGACAAACAAAGAAACAGAACAACACGTCAAAACAAACAGGGCAAGAGTCAAAGTGAGTCAGGGAAGGCTAAGGAATATAGGTGAGTTAAGACTCGATGGAGGGGGCAGGTTTGATGTACGTGGGGATGCTGTTCCTGAGGTCTTTGGGGGGGTACTTTGGGGTATTTTTTAGGGTACTTTGGGGTATTTTGGGGTACTTTGGGTTCTATTTCGTAATGGATCTCGCTCAGCATCACACTTGCACTGTACTTCACTTCGTGCACGTGCACTGAATAAAAAATTCCACCATGTACCTTTACATCCCAACATTCGTCTGGCCACACCCCCATCCGCTTACCTTCATAAGCAGGTGTGTGGTCACCTACTCGCCTCCTTCTTCACTTTCACCACAAGGAAGTGCCTTCGGTAGATCCCCACTTGACGAGGTTGTTAGTAGAAGAAAGTTGGAAAACAAGAGATACGTTGACATCATATCTTTATTTTCTCTCTCACTATTTTCGAGAAAATACAGCGATATTGTCTTCGTTACTGGAGTGTCTGGAAGATGATGATCATTCTAAACCTCCACCGGTTTTTTCGTATTAGGAGCTCACGCCGCTGACATGCTTCCCAACTACAATCCTCCTTGCTGCGGCTGGATGGGGTAGGACGCACCGACTGTTGTGAGAAGCGGTGGTTTCCAGGTTGGGTATGTACTGTTTTGCTTGGGAGCTCTGGTTGTTGTTGATGCTATGGGGGTTAGCTAACAATTTACGAAACGCCGACCCCAGGCTAGGGTCCTCTGCTCGGCTTAAAACGGCGGTCGGAGGATCTTGGCCTGACGCCCATTATAGTCAACTAGTGGGCCGCGACCAGGAACTGGTGATCCCAGGATTCTCTGGACGAGCGATGCTTCTCTGTCACCGTGTAGGCCCCATCTTTCATATACAAATGAGAGTATACCCTAACGAGGAAATGTGGGCATGGATGTTCGTTATCGGAAGATCCATGTTCAAGTCGGCTGCAGCCCAGAGGGACTTGTGCTGGCTCCGCCGGATGTCTGGTAAAATCACCGTTGTAAACTGTGTTGACATCTCTTTTTCTCTTCTCTCTTAAAGGATGAGGAGGGTTTCAGACGACGGCCTGTCTGAAGTGTGGCTTGTTATGTCATTGTATACAGTTCAGGTGATAGCTGCTTAAACTTGCGTGCTAGTTGTGGACTACTGTTTTAGCCAGTCAGCTGTTAGCCGCGCAGCTGTTAGCTGCGCCGTTAGCTCGCTGTGTTTACCAGGCTGGTATACGTTAGCTTGTTGCTATCAGCCGATCGGCTGTTAGCTTAATGCTACACTGTTGAACGTTCTGTGACTGTAACATGCCTTAAACACTCTGACTACGACGTCATCTTTGACAGAGGATGTTAGTCGAACCTACCGGGAGCCCGGCCGGCGAGGACTGCGTCAACATGGAGAACCGTAGCGGCTGGATGGCGCAGCGACGCTGCCCGTGTCGTCAACACAGGAATGCTGTGTTTACCTTCGGTGCCCCGTTAGCCAGACTGCAGTTCGCTTGGCCTGCGCTCACGGTAGGAAGGTCCCGACCAGACCTTAAAACGCGTCTTCTTTCTTCCCTTCTAAATGTTTTGTAATAACGATGTTTTCCAAAACGGGTATTGCTGCAATACATTGAGGATACGACGCGTGTTGTGTGTGAATTGTCTTGTCACTGACTACAGCTCAGCGTTCAACACCATAGTCCCCACCAGACTGGTGGACAAGCTGATCGAGCTGGGTCTGAGCTCCGCCCTGAGCGCCTGGGTACTGGACTTTCTGAGTGAAAGACCCCAGGCGGTCAGGGTGGGGGGTCAGACCTCCAACACCATCACCCTGAGCATCGGGTCCCCCCAGGGCTGTGTTCTAAGCACAATACCACGGGTGGTATTGCGCTACCTCCCCTGCAGGTTCTATACAACAAGAGGTGCAAATCCAGAGCCTGCAGAATAATGAAAGACCCCCACCACCCCAATAACAGCCTGTTCCAGCTGCTGAGGTCAGGCAGACGCCTGCGAACCCCAGCTACTAGGACAGAGAGGCTTAGGCTCAGCTTCTTCCCCCAGGCCATCAGAGCCTTGAACAATGAACATTGAGTGCCACAGAACACTGAACTATCCACACACAAGCACACACAAGCACACACACGACACGCACGCTGTGCACGCTCACACACTAGCAGCCACTTTAACACGAGCGGGCACACACTCACGCCGCACACACGCACACTTATGGCCAAGAGGAAAGGCCACTTTAAATTAGTATAACAACAGGAACAGTGTATTGCACTACTAAAGCTACCTAGCATGTCCTATATGCTCTGTAAATACTATGTACAGATACTGAGATGTCACACCATGTTACCTGTTTATTGCACAATGTTGTTTTTTTATTGGATTCTATTATATGTTGTACCACTGTTTTTTTATTGGATTCTATTATATGTTGTACCCAGGGCCGCCTCAGGGGGTGTGCGAGCAGTGCGGTCGCACAGGGCCTCGCGGGAAGGGGGGCCTCGCAAAAAAAAAAATTTGCGAGGCCCCCCTTCCCGCGAGGCCCTTTTTCATCACAGACCTAAAATCTAGTTTTGCTTATATGCTTATATATTTCACATTAGACACGTTTGTAGAATGTGTCTGACTTGTTCCTGGCTCTGAGGCTCTGCAGGCAGCTCTGAGGCTCTGCAGGCAGCAGAATTGGTTTCAATGAGGGGAGGGGTTACAGGTAAGGTAGCGTCTGTTGAATTCATTGTGTGTGTCTGTGTGCGTGTCGGGGGGGGGGGGGCGTGAACCGACTCATTGCCAGACGTGAGCGATTCGACTCACGCTCACGGCAATGAATCGGCTCTTATGAACGAGTCGCTCATGACCGACCCATCACTAGCGTCTGACTATTTCGCGCGTGCAGCATTGGAGGTTATGCCAGCCAAGATGAAGAGGACATTGTTCGGCAGATGGACTGAAGATGAAAGTTGTTGCATGTTAGACAGTTCAGTCAGGCTAGCCATCCCGGCTAAAGACAGGGACAGCTAGTTAGCTTTAGCTACGTTATAATATTGATTGCTAACGTGTGGTTCAGTCGGGATATAGCCATGATGATGTCGGCTAGTAGCTAGCTTAGCTAAAGGCTAACTATCGTTAGCTAACCTAGAGACAGCGCGTGCAGCATTGTTATGCCAAGATGAAGAGGACGGTCGTTCGGCAGATGAACTTCGTCAACTCCACGCTGTTGTCTCCATCCTCTTGGACGTTTGGTGAGTTTTTAATGCACTCTATTCTATTCCCGCCGTGGATATCTCTCTCTCTCTCTCTCTCTCTCTCTCTCGGGAGCCAAACGGGCCGACTAGCTGTTGTAGTACTAGTAGCTAACGGTGTGTGGCCTGGTGTCAGCACCTGGTGTTTCATTATGAGAATATCTCCATGCTCAAGTCGGCTATAGTCCGCGAGGGACTTGTTGCCGGCACCGCTATGGTAAACACCACTCTGTAGTGGGACGTGTATTGCCTTCTTTTTCCCTTCTCTCTTCGTATGAGAAGAGGAAAACACAGCGGCTGTCTGAAGTGTTGGCCTGTATTGCTTTTCTCACGTTGTACAGTTTTTCAGTGGTAGCCGCATAGCTTGCTTCTGCGTTAGCTAATGGTTAGCGATAGCCGGGTTGAGCTAACTGTTAGCCAGTTAGCTGTTTAGCTACGACGTTAGCTGCTCGTTTTCGCTCGGCTGGGAACGTTAGCTTGATGCTATCAGTTAGCCTAGAGTTAGCTGTTAGCTTGTGCTACGACCATTGACATTAGCCGTGAGAATAGCAGGCCCTGGCACAGTGGCACTCTGACTACGACATCATCTTTGACAGAAGATGTAGTCGGGCCTGCACCATGACAAGGCTCCGGCCATAGCTTCTTTTTGTCCCGCCAGCGAGAGGCCTTTCGTCAACGTGGAGACCTGTGTTGCGGCCTTTCGCCCTGCGTTCCTTGGTGCAGGTAAGATGTCCATTGGACATTACCCCACTCTTCCTTCCTTCCCCTCCCGAATGTTTTGTTAATAACGATGTTTTTTTCCAGGCAAAACATATGTTACTTCACAACATTTGGAGATATGACATGTGCTGTGTGTGAATTGTCTTGGTCGTTTGTGTAGCTTGGGTAGCGTTGGCCAAAGCTGTGTGTGGCCTGGTGTCAGTACCTGGCTACTCTATTTGCAGTTAGCCTATTTAGCTGATGTCGGCCATTGGCTCCTTGCTACTTTGTTTTCTCTGGTATAGACCCTCTTCTCTTTGGATTTAAGTGTTGATCTTTGTCCTTTTGGATCTATGTATATTCATGTTGCCTTTGTGAAGTTATCTTTTCCTTCTGTTTTGTTCTTCCATTAAAAGTTGAATATCCTTTAGGGGCTCATCTTTGCTTATCTCTCTCATACATGCTCTCTCTCTAACACACACACGACACACAGACATGCTCTCTCTCTCTAACACACAAACACACATGCTCTCTCTCTCTCTCTCTTTCTAACACACAGTCTGCCTATGGCGGCCTTTCTCGATGGCTAGGCTGTGCTCGCTGAGTCTGTACCTAGTCAAGGATCTTCAGTCACAGTGCTCAGGTATTCTGCCACTGTGTACTCTCTGTTTAGGGCCAAATAGCATTTCAATTTCTTTCCAATGTGTCTCTCTCTCTCTCTCTCTCTCTCTCTCTCTCTCTCTCTCTCTCTCTCTCTCTCTGTACACTGTATATTGACTGTAGAACGGGAGCTCTCTCTCGCTCTCTCTCTTGCTATATGTTGACTGTATCATGCCCAGCCTCGGGCAGCGCTATTATTTAAGAATATGTTGACTGTATGAAAAAAAGTTTAAATCTCGCACAGGGCCTCGCATTTCTCCCAGGCGGCCCTGAGTATACCACATGAAATCCCATATGGTCTAGCGGTAAGGATTCCCTGGTTTCAACAGGGCGGCGCGGGTTCAACTCCTGCTATGGGAATTACACCTTTTCTATACATAACAAATGTGACACACGTCCGGGCGCCTCATTTGAATCACTGCCATGTTCCAGAATGGAGTGAGGAGGCTGCCCTTTCGTCTAGCTGTCTGGAAGTGATATCTTGTGGTTTCTCTTTGTGTCCCATGACGGGCTCAATTGTATCTATATTATTTATTAAGTGTTTGTTTGTATATATGTATGTATTGTTTGTCCTTCCCTACCTTTTCCCCTTGTGCATTATGGTGGAGGTTTAAATCCCTATCACCATAAATATATAATTTACTATTTGGAAAACATCTTGTGTTGTGGCTTTCTTACCTACCTGGGACATTGCTTTAAACGCATTTACTGAGAGAGGCTGTTTGTTGCTCATGTGCAGCCGGCTCCAGTTATTATTCTGTGTGGTCCTTAGACCTTTGTACATGACATGGGGGCTCGTTAGTTTGCACAATTGTATGGTTCCTTATTTGTTATGTAACATTGTAACTTGTCAATTGGAGCATGTCAGGTAAGATAGCGTTTTTTCCCCCCTTGGTAAGTTATATTATTGTGTTTCCATTGTCCGTGCTACACAGTTTAATTGGTGTAAACCGTTCTTGTATGTAATGCTCTTGAACTAATCTTTTTTTCTGCCACATAGGTAACAGGTGGATCGCCTACCTGGTTAGGGGGTGGGGGGCACGCGTCGTAATTCCGGTGGAGCAGCATTTTGAGGCGGGGGATGAGGTGTTTATTGTGCTGCCCACGCCTGGTGCTGTGCTCACTGCCCGGTTCTCAGGACCTTATGTGGTAAAGAGAAAGGTGTCTGCCACTAAGTATATGTTGTATACGCCCGAGCGGCGGAGGAGGACACGCTGGTGTCATGTGAATAGGCTAATGAAGATGCCTGCCCGCGTCTCGTCGGAGTTGGGATGTGACAGGGCTGTTGGTTCACATGCTGTGTTGTGTTTTGATGTGCCTTACAGGACGCACAGTGTTGCTGTTGGGAGTGCGGACCCCGTTAAGCAGTTCGCGTATCGGTGTCCGGTGGCGATGAGGGAGGTCATGGGGAGAGAGGCTCTGTACCCCCTGAAAAAAAAGGGGGGGCTAGCTACACATGGCCATGGTCCCTGGAGCTCTTTTTGCTTTCTGGCTTCCAAGGCTAATGTGTCTCTCCGTTTTCTGTACTGCAGGAGGGTGACGCGGGGCCTGTGTGGTGCTGATGTGGCCCATTTGGTGGGTGATTTTGTGGCGGGAGAATTTTTTTGTTGTTGTTTCTGTTCTCCCTGGGATGTGGTACTAATCTCATGTTGGGTAATGAGTAATAATGTTTTGCTAACCCTGCAGGTTCGCTCTTATGGGGGGAGGTGTGACGTACATGGGTACGTGGGTTGGTCATTACCATTATTACTGTATTTATGACACCATCTGAACATCAGGTTAGTATATGTAAATGTGTTATTTTATATGTGTGATGTTGTGTCCTAATCTCTGTTCTGTTCCACAGATGCCACTCAGCTCCCTGATTGGATTGGTTGCACCTGATTGGTGCATCTTCAGGCAGGCAGTGGAGATGAGTGAATAACAGGGTGGGAGATGACACACGTCCGGGCGCCTCATTTGAATCACTGCCATGTTCCAGAATGGAGTGAGGAGGCTGCCCTCTCGTCTAGCTGTCTGGAAGTGATATCTTGTGGTTTCTCTTTGTGTCCCATGACGGGCTCAATTGTATCTATATTATTTATTAAGTGTTTGTTTGTATATATGTATGTATTGTTTGTCCTCTCCTACCTTTTCCCCTTGTGCATTATGGTGGAGGTTTAAATCCCTATCACCATAAATATATAATTTACTATTTGGAAAACATCTTGTGTTGTGGCTTTCTTAGCTACCTGGGACATTGCTTTAAACGCATTTACTGAGAGAGGCTGTTTGTTGCTCATGTGCAGCCGGCTCCAGTTATTATTCTGTGTGGTCCTTAGACCTTTGTACATGACATGGTATGTTTTATTGTAACTGTTTGACTGTTTGGTTGTTTTAGTGCAACACTGCTGTCAGCATCATCTAAGAAGGGTGACCCCCTTGAAAGGGTCTTGGGTTATCTCCTCAACACTAGGTCTGAGGTGCATTTTCTTCCTATTGATAGGTGTTTACATACCTTTGCAAGGATATGTATGACTGTGTTGCAGTCATTTATTTTAAATGTGTTGTACTTTATGGTATTTTTGTCTTATTCATGATTTATTGTGATACTTCTTCTTGAAGTGTTTAAAGAAGATGTGTTTGTCCCAAGGGTACATCAATGTGTGTTGCAGGGTTTTACAAATAAAATATGATCTGATTTGATCATGATCCTAACAAATGTTAAAATGTTTGCATGCATTACATTTAACAGACAGTGGTGACATTTCGAAGTTTTAAAGGGATCCCATTCACAGAGCTGAAGATAGTTACACAACTGGATAATATTTTTATTATTACTAGGAGGAACTTAAAATCATTCAAAACAATTATTACACCCTTGAGGTAGAAAAAACGCAGTTGGGTATATTATAAAAATGTATTAAAGAATATTGCAGATCAAGTTGTAACTTTTTTTTATAAACGTGCATAACATCAATAATATGATTAATATCTAAAGTTTCTAAACACTTATGATTTTTCAATAAAAGCTGTAACATCCACTATTACCCATCGATGTACAATTGTCCTGATAACTCCGTGGCGGTCACTAAGGTTCTAAGAGTAGCTACTTCGATTGGGAAGTGGAGGGTTTTTCTTCTAGTAGGATACAGTCTCTTACCCATACCCCGGGCGGGGGGTGGCTGTGATGATGCTTTGTTGGTTACATCAACGATAGGTATTTCTTCGGGGTCAGGGTGGAATACATCAGATTCTGATGTAAGAGGGGTGTACCAGGGGCTATTAGGAGGGGCATCCATACACCTGACGGGGTTTGACGGTGATGAATCCGGCGATGAAGTCTCCCAAATCGTTGAAAGAGGGCTGTAACTAGTCCTAGGGATGTCTAGGAGGTTTAGCAATGAAGGAGTTTTAGTTGAACCATACATGGCTACGGGTAATGTCTCAACTTCTTCGTCTGGAGCGTATAGTGGAGACAGGCGAGCTAGTGTATCCGATGCATACTTAGAAGGATCTTCCCCGTGTTTCACATACAAAGCAAAGTTTGGTTGCGGTGAAGGAGGGTCAATGAAACTATACCCGCCAAAGGGTAATGTCTCAACTTCGTCCGGCTTATATAATGGGGACAGGCTTGTTTGTGTATCCAATGCAGAGTTAGAAGGATCAGCCTCATGTCTCACATACAAAGCCATGATTGCTATCTAAAAGTACATATGCACTGTAAGTCTTTTAAAAGGAGGATTTAGGGTTGACACGCAACATCCGCCGTCCCCTCGCTGGGTCACTCCCACTCCATCTCCTCTGGTTTGTCGGCTGGAAGGAGTCTTCTTCTAAGATCTGCCAGGTCTGTCCTCACCTTAACCCCTTCGTTAGTAACCATTCCGCATGTCCGAAGACATTCTAGCCAGGCCGGTACCGGAACTGAGAAGAGGAAATACTCATGACTTGTATTAAGGAACCTTGAGAAGATGGTTAGATTAGTCTCTACACCAAGGGGAGTGTTTTTTATAGATATCCGCCCGTAATACACATACCCGTAGACTATCGAGCTTATTACCAGGGTGAATATCTGCCCATCTTTAAGCGTTATACCCATCAGTCCATCCATAGCCTCATACAAAGCTTTTTTTAGCTGCCAAAATTCACTCTCCGATAGGTCTATCTCAGATCTTCTTCCAGCACCCTGGAAATTCTCCAAGGGGGTCTTGTAGAAGACAACTCTCTCAAATTTAACATCATAAGAGAATCCGAGGACCCCATCCCTGAGAGGCCATATCTCGGTGTAAAACTCGCTACCAAATTTGGATGGTGCAATTAACTCTGCCTTAAAATGCGCTACTCGGACTGACGTCCGTATAGTAGATGTAGCTAGACTGCTCGCCATTTTATTTTCTAGGGTCTCTCTAAGAGGGAACTCTCTAAATATATAGGTTTTTATTCAAACCCTGACCGCCTATATAGCGTCATACAGACCCGTCCGCAGCTTCGCCCCCACCCCCATACAGAAATACATCCATCTAGACACACACACCCACATAATCTTAACCATACCCTGTCGTCATGCGAATGGTGCTACCATATTTCTTCAGACATTTCTATCAGTCTTTGACAGAAACTTTTGAAAACAACTCACTCAGTTTAAAAAGTGTTTAAAGTATCAGGATCGTAGCATATATAATAGGAAATGGGGATTTTCTTCAGTATGACTACCAGCTATATTATGAGTTTTATAACCTATGATCTCGCATTGCTTTTAAAACATGCTATAGCTAATAAAGTCAACGATGCCCAGTTGTACACTGCAAGTGCTTAAGGCTTTTTGAAAATATGTTGAAGCTTGTGAGAGAGAAAGGCTTGCTATATAATTGGCAATATATGATAGAGACACTCTCAAAGGATGAAAGTCTTCTATCTGAAAACGGCTTAGTTACTATTTTAGATCATATAAATGGTAATTTTAACAGAGCACACCTGTTATGCTTATACACTGTAATAGTGGATGTTACGGCTTTTAAACTGAAAAATCATAAGTGTTTAGAAACTTTAGATATTAATCATATTATTGATGTTATGCACGTTTATATTATTGATAAAAAAAAGGTTACAACTTGATCTGCAATATTCTTTAAAAAAAATTATAATATACCCAACTGCGTTTTTTCTACCTCAAGGGTGTAATAATTGTTTTGAATGATTTTAAGTTCCTCCTAGTAATAATAAAAATATTATCCAGTTGTGTAACTATCTTCAGCTCTGTGAATGGGATCCCTTTAAAACTTCGAAATGTCACCACTGTCTGTTAAATGTAATGCATGCAAACATTTTAACATTTGTTAGGATCATGATCAAATCAGATCATATTTTATTTGTAAAACCCTGCAACACACATTGATGTACCCTTGGGACAAACACATCTTCTTTAAACACTTCAAGAAGAAGTATCACAATAAATCAAGAATAAGACAAAAATACCATAAAGTACAACAAATTTAAAATAAATGACTGCAACACATTATTTTTACACAAACAGCATCTTTATTGTGTGAACGAAGCAAAACTTTCAGGTACAAATAAGACATGTCGACAATGTAGCTATCAACCAGACCATCACTGAAACAATATGAATTGTTTTTGCTACACAGTAAATTTCACAGAGTAAATTTGACTCAAACTGAGTACATTTGGATAATTGAATGTGAATGATACATTCCTATCTGTGACCAAGATAACCACGGTAAAACCTAACATTGTATTATTTTCATGATTATAATGAATAAAATTCATCTTTGTTTTATGGTGTTTCATGTTAAATGGTTCTTAAAACGAATTTCCTTCAATCATCTGGACAGGGATCAAACAACCTCCACCGGTAATACTGTGCATTTAGCTTTTTTCTGCAAAATTAATAAATATTTTATTGGTATGTGAAGTATTGTATGTGAAGTATTGTATCAACAACTCTAATAAATAATGGCTTTATGTTACTTTCATACGTGTTAGCCATACTACACACTAACTCACCTATGGTGAGTGAGTTAAAATGTATTTGTCTTAGAACTATCATCTTTGAGCTGTTTGAATATTTCCTATCGTGTGTAACTGTAGGATTTAATGCATATCGAAATATTGAGAGCATAAAGTACTACTCAGGGGGGCTTTCTTATTCTATTTTAACTATCGGTCAGTTTCATGATTTTAGATGTTTATAATGTATGTGTAACATTGACACTCAATAAAAAAATCTGAATTCACTAGGATTATGTGATATCATGTTCTCTGTGTACAGATGGAAACTAGTTTCTGCTAAATCTGATGCATCCATGTTTTCATATGACAACGATATAAATTGTCTATACTAAATACCAAAAATAATAGATTTTAATGTTCTAGACCTTATCTGGACTATTTAATGCTGATTTTATTTGTATCTTACTCTTTTGTGCACATTATCTATGCATACGTTATGGCTACGTCAGCTTTACAGCTGTGACCCCTTTTTGAGTTGCAATTCTTGCATGACAGGTGGTATACATATACATTTTATTATTATTATATAGATTATAGATTTTGTATCCCTTACATCCTGATAAAAATGGAAACAGAAAAATGAGTCTAATCATTGTAATTACAGCACCAAAGCTGTTTGTCTTACAAAGGAGTGAGGTGTCATGGGGGTGATATATGTCAACCCCCTGACAAATTAGCAATATCCTCCTACATACAGAGATCCTTCTGACTATTGACTCAATCTACTAAAAATAGTTCATTCGCCCCTTTTAAAAACATCTCATACATGCACAAGGCTGAGATATACATGCCAGAGGCACACATACATGCATATACTCACTTGTAGGGAACAGGCATACACACACATACTTATACACATATTTGAAACATAAGCTCTCACTTACACATATAGGGGATATACACATACATAGGGGACACACACATACATAGCTGAGACGCACATGCATATACACACCTGAGATATACACTCAAACAGGTGGCAGAGACGCACATGGATACGAGACACACACAGAAGGTAGGATTACAGTCACATACCTGAGAGATGCACACACACACATGTATGAGACATACACACATACTTACGTGAGACACGTACCCACATACACATATCTGAGACACACATTCATACATGTTCTCACGCACACCTACATATATTTGAGACGCATCCTCTCACATGCACTATGGAGAAAGATGGCATCCCGATAGAAGATGCAGCACATACCTGCTCGCAGGTAGATCGGTCTACATGTAACGTATGTGCATCAGGGATATATATGCACAATGTATAGTAATGTTTTTTTTTGTACGTGCTTTTTTAATTTCCATGTCAGTTGTTAATGTGTTTGTATGAGTCTTTTGTATGTTTTGTATGATGTTACGAAAAAGAAAAATACAAATCTTGGATGTTGCATATTATGCTGTGGAAAGATGTCTTGTGAATATTGGAAAGATTTGTAAAAAAAAAAAAAAACATCTCATACAATATCTTGAATTTCCTTCGACTGTCATATGGTCTGGGAACAGGACAAATGTTTAGACAAGTAGTCTGAAATTAATAAATAATTTGTATGTTCTCTTGAATATACTTTGTGCATTATTGTTACACAATACCAACTCTAGTGGTTTTATGTTACATTCATAAGCGATACCCCTAGCCCCTACTAACTCAGATATATATGTATGTTGACTGAATTACATTTTATTTACCCTAGAACTGTCACCTTTGTGTTGATTGAATATTTCATGCTGTGTGTAACTGTAGTTTGTAATACAGGTCCAGAATATTGAGAGCTTAAAGTTGCAGGGACTTTCTTACTGCACCTGAAAAAACTATTTTAACTAGACGCTGTTCTGTAAAGTACTTCAGAAATGTATTTGTTGTATAATGTATCTTAGAACAGCCATATGAGAGAGACCTTTGGGGCTTGATCTTGCTAAACTTCTAAAATACATCTGTAATGAAACACTCAACCAATAAACAAAAAATTCAGAATTCAATAGGATTATGTGTTATCACGTAACGAACAATAACACTATGCAACAACCATCAAATGCACTCACAACACACACATTCAAACGCACACACTCACTTTAAATAAACAACACAGTGCAGCACCCACTCTCCATACTTTATTGGTAATGGATTTGCACTACACCCCATACCTGTGTACACCTTACTGTAAATTGTGCCTAAATTGTACCTCACCCCCATTTCTGCTTTGCACTATATAGTATTGTATATTAGTATTGCATAGTATCTTGTATGGTAACTCAGTTACTTCTATTCTGCATCGAACATTGTACATGTATATACTGAACACTGTGTCTACGTGACTTCTAGTTTTACTTCTATTTTACATGCTATACTATTTTATTTCATACTTATCTCTTGCCTAGCACAGTCTCTGGAGCGTAGCAGAAAGAAGCATTTTGTATAAAAGTATTCTGTACTTCTGTATGACAACTATTAAAGAAACTTGAAACTCATGTTTTTTACATTTACCATAGTTTCTGCTAAATATCCTGCAACATGTTTTCAGGTGACACTGATATAACTGCAAATTGTCTATAGTAGATACAAAGATTTTGTAATACACTGTTTAGAAATATAGTGTTTGCAATATTATGTCTGTTTTACTTGTGTGTACCACGTTAGAGTTGCAATTCCTGCATGACAGTTGCTATACCGTTTACCAAGTAGTCATTTGAGATCATAGATCCCTTTTTTCCGAGCTAGACCTGGCCCCCAAATGACAGCAACAACAAATACCTAACAATACACAAAAAGCAGACTGATACATAAAAAAGGCAAAGTGGGCCCTGGGGTTACATTTGAGGTGGAGCAAACTATATTGAATTGGTTTTGGGGGGTAAAAAGAGGATGAAAGGTAATGATTTGCAGGAGGTTGGTATGGGAGAGATGGTCAGGTCAAAAATATAAAATATAACACCACGTTATGCAGTGAAGCAAACTATATTGAATGGTCTCATTCTTTAAAATGTCCTTAATTTGGAACTTTAAAATCAGATATGCTATTGAGGGCCTGCAGTTTCAAAGTTTTTTTTTAAAAAGTCCTTTACAGGCATAGTTAGCAGAGAACATGAAGGCCTTTTCCCCCAAACTCTGTGCTATTTTCTGGGGTACTGTGACATATAAATTGGGTTTGATGTTATGTTGAGGTTTGAACCGTGGTAAAAACGGTAGTTGACCTATAAATGCTTTATAAATACAGGTGTACCATTGAAACAGTCTAGGGTCATTCATGGATAGCTAGTTAACTTTAGCTAGAGTGCTTTGATGTGACCTATATCCATAAATAAGTCTTAATTTATTAATTTAAGACATATGAAATACCCTATTGAAACAGTTAAAGCAGCTTGGACAGACACATATATACACACACAGACACACACTTACAAGTTATCACTCTTTTTGTTGTTTTGTATCACAAACACTGGTGTATTTGCAATCTGATATGTCCTAAATGTATGGATGTAGCAGTACTGTCTATCTGTATGTCATGTATGTCATATAGGCCATGATGAATTGAAAATGAGGGTCTCTGATGTAAACAAGACAAAAGTCTTTCTCTGATCTGTAACCTCTTAACCTTGTCAAAGACTCGAATATAGGGTACATTTATATCTTAATACATTGTATTCGTTTTACGAAATAAGAAATAAGAGAGAATAACTGCAGCTATCTCTAATGTATGGTCACCACTGTGTCCCAAACTGTCAAATAGTTGGTATTACAACATTTACATTTAGTCATTTAGCTGACGCTTTTATCCAAAACTACTTACAAGTTCTGTACGATAGGTGATCAGGGGAATACAACTCTGTCAGCTGTGTAACAATATTCATCAGAGTGTTGCATGTTATAGTGTAGGTTAGTTTATTAGGACAAATGCATGACTGTAAGTTAGTTAGACATTGGTCCGATTATGTTACAGCGACCCCTTCCATTGTGTGAACAAAAAATATGCTATGACTATAATGTTCTACAGAGTTTTACTCTAACTCTGCATGTCCCCTAAACTTCACGCCACCATGGGGTGTTTTAACACCTAAAGGGGGCCCCATTTCACACCCCCCACACACACATAGACCCTCACAGACACATCTTTTCTGAATTTTATATTTTCAGCACACTATCACGTATAACTTTTATACTCATATCTTTAACTGAAATAATTTAATGTGAACAATAATACAAAACACTGTAATGCAACCTTTTTTAAAATAATCTATTTTAAATAAAACGCTTCACCAAAACCTAATTACTACGAGACCTTGGGGTGGTTGTAATCAGCCCCTCACCCCCGAAACGCAGCCATCTAGGAGAACCTAGCCTCCATGCATTTGAGTTAACACAACCCTTACCCCCAAATGGCTAACCCCTGGGTCAGCAGAGCTGACATACATACATACATACATACATACATACATACATACATACATACATACATACATACATACATACATACATACATACATACATACATACATACATACATACATACATACATACATACATACATACATACATACATACATACTTAGTGTGGTTACTTAGAACCCCTGTTTACAAGTTATCACTCTTTTTCAAACAACATCAGCCTATTATTCACTTACATTGTATTTTCTTTTATTTACACATATATTTTCTGAACACATTTACTTAAACAAACTCTTCCATATGAAACTAAAATATAGTCACATTGTAATTTTCTTAAAAAATAACCACACACACACACACACATTTGAATCCACCCCCCTTTTCTGAGGAAAAGGGGAAGTCAGACATGGTCGTAAATCAATACACATCCCAGCTTGACAGAAGTTTCAGGCTTCCTGATTCGCTGAACTCTTTTTTCAGGTTTCCCTCCTAAAATCGTAAATCAATACTCACCAGGGTTCTGACAGAAGTTTTAGACTTCCTGATTCGCTGAGCTCCTCCATTTCTCCCACGCCCTAAAGTTGTAAATCAATACTTACCAGGGTTCTGACAGATGTTTTAGACTTCCTGATTTGCTGAGCTCATCCTCCTCCTTCTGTGACGGTCATAGCGAAGGGGGACTGTCAGTTTCAGAAACAGCAAACTGACAGCCTTCAGAGGGGAGATGCAGGCCACATGGGCATGGAAAAAATGCAAACTGAGAGCACTAGACAGGTTTTTACAATACATTTCTTTTTAAGAAAAACAGATTTGCTTAAACAAACTCTTCCATGGGGCATTCTCCATGAAACCATTTTCTGAACACAATTGTGACATTCTACACTTTATAGACACATTGTAATTTTCTTAAAAATAATCACACACACACACACACACACACACACACACAAATGTATTCTGAAACTTTATTTTGAAAAAATCTGAAACCGGATGTCCCTCCCCTTATAGCCCCTCCCCTTCCGAAACCGGATGTCCCTCCCCTCCGAAACCGGAAGTCCCGCCTCCTTGAATCATCGACCAATCAGGAAAGGGGGCGGGGCTTATAGCTCATCTCAAAAGAGGGCGTGGCTTCAAGCAATCAAACTTTCCATATATGGTCTGACAGGACCTGTATCCCCATTCTCTCTCTTGCCTTCTATTTTCAAATTTGACCAAAGTAGTCTCTGATTGGACGAAAACGTTCCCTTGACGTTACAGCGTGGCGTCACGCAAACGCTTCAGCTCCTCCATATAAGGGAGAGCGAAGGACAGACAAGACACAGACGGAAGTGAAGCTGTAAGAAGAGGACAACCCTGGATCGCTCTCGTCGATAAAGGCGATCGTCGATTCATCACTTTGTCATAATTCAGAAAGAAGAAGTCTTTTCTCGTCACGTTTTTTGTTCAAGATCTTTGTAACAGTGTAATTTTGGATAGCGGTGAGTCAGTGCATTCTTGTTTACTTGCATCCGAGATCACCTATTTTTCAGGTTGTTTACCATCTGTGGGAGGGGGATTCTTAAGCTGGCCTCATTAGGTCCAGTCAAATAAAACTCCTGCTCACGGGCGATACACCTTTGAGCAAACTTGTGGATTCCCTTTATTTTTACACAAACACTTGCACCTTTTTGGGACATTGAAAGACACAACTGTAACGGTCCCAGACAGGACAATGTGAACATTGGTCACAATGTGAACAGTGGTCTCCTACCTCCCTCCAGTGGTCTCATAGCGCCATCTAGCGGACACCGCCAGATGGTGCAGGCCACCATTTTGTGTTGGATAAAAGTAATTGAGTTGATTTCCTCATGTATGTTGTCCTGGGCTTTTCCTTCCCTTGTTTAAATGTCGTCCTCCTGTCTGGATGTTGTTTGTGATATTGCTTTGGTTGTTGTTGTGATATTGCTTTTGTGTCTAGTTTGGTGTTTGATTGTTTCTGTGTTTTGGACTGGCCTGGCCAGGTGTTGCCAATTGTAATTAGTCTGTGTATATTAGTGTGTTCTGTCCTCACTACCTTGGTGGCGTCATACCTCCTCTTTCACTCTGTCGTGTCACTGCTGTCGTCTTCCTTGCCCTGCTGTTTGTTGAGTCATTGTAAGTTATGTTAGTATTCTGTTTTATGCTCTTTGTTTTCGTGTACCAGTTAGTGTTTTCTAAGTGCCAGCTCGGCTGTGCCTTTTGCTTTTGTTTTTCGTGTACCAGTTCCTGTTTTTAAGTGCCAGCTCGGCTGTGCCTTTGCTTTTGTTTTGTACTGTAAAATACCCTTGCTCTCTTGGTTCTAAAATAAATAGAACACTACGTTTTGAGAAGAGCAACCACCATCTCCATTCCTCCTGTCATTCCGCAGTTTCGGTTCTCCTCTGTCAGTCTGCATATTGGGTTATTTTCTCCCCCCTAATCGTAACACACAACGCAGAAACCAGTATTGGTCTAATTATACACAACCAGTGTTGGGCAGTAGCTAGCTACAAGTAGCGACGCTACATAGCTTAACTACAATTCTCAGTAGCGTGATGGTAGCGTCGCTACTTTTGAACCAAGTAGCGTTCTCTGTAGTGCAGCTATTTTTAGAACGAAGTAGTGACGTAGCGTGATGAAACGCTACACGCTACTGTCCGGAGAAACAGACATAAAGATTTGTGAGAAAAAAAAACTCCCAGCAGAAAACCCACTATGATTGGTTGGTTGGTTTAGATATGAGTATGATGACTCACGATTGGGTAAGGTTAGGCCAAAACATTACGGGTAGGCCAATCATAGGCAGGATAGGGCGGGACTCCAGCTCCGCAAATCAGGAAGTGCAAATCAAAACAGACCACTGAATGAATGAATGCAATTTAACAGATTACATGAACTAGTCCGCGCGAAATGGCAGAGGGATTCGATGTTTCCAGGGCTGATGGCATTGATGAAGATGATGATGTCAATAACAACAATGCCTCTCCATGGCCCTATCTGGAAAATCGTATGAGTTTGACTGAAAAAACGCCTAAAACATAATGTTTAGGTGTTTATTGTTCCCAAACAGCACACAAGTCAGTGCACTTTTTGTCAACAGCAGCTGCTATCATCACAATATTATGGGGGTGGAGGAAAAGAAAAAACAAACTAACATTAAATATACACTAAGAGGGAAAAGATCACCTAGAGCAGTGGTTCTCAACCTGGGGGGGGGGCTCCCCACATGATTTTGGGGCCATGGAATGTTTTGTGAGTTACATATTTAAATACATTTGGTCATTTAGCTGACGCTTTCATTCAAAGCAACTTACAAATTGTGTACAACAAGTCAGCAGGAGTGGTACATATCTAGCAGGCTAGCAGCCAAGGATGGTCTAGCAGTGTCAAGCTTGAGTGTTATACTCTGAGTACATAGTAGTATAGACATATTAGCATAGTTGGAGGGCTTGTTTCAGTTTTATAATAAACAATCAAACTGAACCTTTTTTTTGCCTGCCTATTTGTTTGGTGGAAACCTGATCATGAAACTGGCCCCTACAAATGTCCTAACCCAGTTGTACAGTAAAGACCAAGTATGGCTTTGTCAGTATTCCAATGTACAGTGTGTGTCCCCCCCCTACCCATAGCCCCCCCCCACCTCCAATGTACAGCCCCACCCAACCCCACCCCACCTACCCAACCTCCTCCAATGTACAGTTTCTATGTCAAATGTATGTCAGTATTCCAATGTACAGTGTACAGTGCCCCCCCCCTAACCAACCCCCCCCCCCCCCCACCTCCAATGTACAGCCCCACCCAACCCCACCCCACCTACCCAACCTCCTCCAATGTACAGTTTCTATGTCAAATGTATGTCAGTATTCCAATGTACAGTGTACAGTGTCCCCCCCTACCCAACCCCCCCCCCCCCCACCTCCAATGTACAGCCCCACCCAACCCCACCCCACCTACTCAACCTCCTCCAATGTACAGTTTCTATGTCAAATGTATATACACTCTTTTTCTGGATTTTTTGTATCACAAACAGTACTGTATTTGCAAATCTGGTATGTCATAAATGTATAGATGTAGCAGTACTGTCTATCTGTATGTCGTGTGTGTCATATGATGAATTGAAAATTGGGGACCCTGATGTTAACAAGATGAAAGTCTTTCTCTGGTCTGCATCCCCTTAACAATTGTATGTATTGAGCTGTACTGTACTGTACCCATTCTGCAATCTGTTAATAAACTTTTCAATCAATCAATCAAAGTAAAAAAAATAAATAAAATAAAAATTGTGCCGATGTAGTTAGCTATTTTTGCCATGTTCTTGTAGTGTAGCTTGCTACATTCCTCTGGGGATAGCTTCCATTGTAGTTGAGCTATATTTAATCGAGAGTAACTTGTAGTGTAGCTTACTACATTTTCCAAGTAGCTTGCCCATCACTGTACACGACACAACGTAGCACGTTGGAGATGCTGTTCAAGCCATTGTAGTCTTCGGCCACGAAGAGCAGGTCCTCCAACACCCCGATGCCAAAGTCGTGGCTGTCCCTCACCACAGGGTTGTTCTGGACGTTGTTCATGAAGTTGTTCCAGTTCCACGTGGCCTCAAAAGCATCTGAAACACACACACAATTTGTCATTCTACCTACATGATCTAATCCTTTCTGCAACCCCATCTATGTATGTATTTAGTTATGTACGTATGTATTTATGTATGTATTAGGGCTGACCTCGACTAGTCGAATAGTTGACTAATCGATCGAAAGGAGCCGTAGTCGACTGCCAATCTCTCAGTGTAGCCTTTAGAGCACATGTGGGCAAACAACACTTCCAGTGCATCAGTAGCCAACACAATTTTAAGAAATAAGTCAAATCATGGCTCCTCGACAATGTCAAAAACTAGTATGTATGTGTGTGTATGTATGTATGTATGTATGTATGTATGTATGTATGTATGTATGTATGTATGTATGTATGTATGTATGTATGTATGTATGTATGTATGTATGTATGTATGTATGTATGTATGTATGTATCTACCATCCTCCTCCTTCTTCTTCTCCTCCTTCGTCTTCTCCTCCTTCTCCTCCTCCTCCTCCTCTCTGACGGTAGCTGCACCTGGGCTTTGGACATCAAGGGTCCTTTTCATCAAGATGTATCTCTTCACCTGTAAAATGAATCCCAATCAGATTTGTTAAACCTCAGCATGTGAATCCATTGCGCTCGTCACCAATGCATGAGACACCGGGTTCGAATCCGGCTGTCGGCGTTGCCTCCGGCTTGAGTCGGCCATCATACACAGTAAATTTAGCAGAGTAAATTTTACTCAAACTGAGTCCATTTGAGCCAAAGTGAGTAACATTTTACTCAGTTTGAGTTAAATGTACTCAGTTTGAGTCAAATTTACTGTGTACTAACTCAATTGGCAGAGTTAGCGGGTGGAAGTCGATGGGTGGTAATCTGGACGTTGTGGACAGCGACTCCTACAGGTCGGTTGGGGGACGCCTGCACAGCAGAGACAGGAAATGGCGGGGGTAGTGTGAGCCTCCCACACGTTACACCTCACCAATGAGAGTCCACGCTGGCAGGTGAAAAGATGTGACAGGCTGCCTCCTCGTGTATCGGAGGGGACACGTGATGCAAGGCTTCTATCCTCCCTACAACCGGCCAGTGGGGGGCATATGCGAGCAACGTTCAAGACGGGAGGGGAGAATTGGCACAGCAAAATTGGGATGTGAGAAAAATTGAAAAAAGAGGAGAAAAAGTGGATCAAAAAAATAATTGTATCCGTTTCAAAACATAACCGTGGCTTGGGTGGATTTCTTGTTTATAAAGAATAGCTAGTTGGTAAACAATGGTAAACATAAATTAACACAATTGAACACAATTCAACTAAAGCAACTCATTTAATACAATACAAATAGTCGTATTTATTATTATTATAATTATTTAATCCAAGGAATCGACGTGAATGCAATCACCAATGATTTCTCCCTAATGAAGCCCTTAAGAACACAGGCACACACCAGTCTGTCCTATCTACGACTGCCTTTCTGAATTTCGTAAATCCTGGTCATAGCTACGAGCGAATCCCCAAAAAGGAACCGTTCGAGAATGCCAAAATCGTCCAAGAAGTTCGTAAGTAGAGTTACGAGAAGATTTGCTCGTAACTTTCTCGTAAGTCCGTTCGAGAATGAGGACCATTGTCCTTGTTCCACTTCAAATCCAATGTGCTGGAGTACAGAGCCAAAACTAACAAAACAAAACACAAAAGGACGGGACAGGGAGGAATTTGACTATAATCCTTCGGTGTGCCCAAAGAGCTTTGTACATTGCGATGCTCAGAGCATTCTATTTGACCTCCAAGAGGCGACAGGGCATCAGCTGCCTCAGTCTACCTGTCTGACTCCAGATCTGCAGGTCCAAGTGGGATGGACCCAGCCTACTCCAGCACTGACACTGAGCATCAACTCCAGCTCCACATGGGCATGGACCCTCTGGATGGGCCCCAATGTGGCCTCTGCTCCAGCCCGCTCCTTCCTCAATGAGTCTGGGGGCCATGGGAAGTGAAACATTAGCTTCCTGCAAGAGGGAAATTGTCTTTTGGTCATAAAATTGTCTTAATACATCATGACAAGTTAAATATATCGTGGTGTATTATCTATGGTTACAATGCATTTGTATTTTAATGGTAAAAGTCTGCAATGTTTCAGTGTGCAATCAGTTTTGGGTGTTTTAATTTAGTTATTGTGCACTTTAATCTGTTGACATCAATAAATTGTAATGACGGTAATGCCGTAATCTTATCAGAAATATACTAGTGAGGAATTTGTGGTGCGAGTTCCAGTAGCTGGACTGTCTGGACATCAAGATGTTGCCATTCAAAAGGGTATTGAAGTAACAATTTATGTTCATATGGTCAATAGAATTGATATTATCGTGTATATTTGACTAATGGGTTATTCAACATTATTATAGCATTATTCAGAATGGCTAAGCTGAAAACAGACAACAGTTGGCTTGACTTTTGTAACTGAAGTGATCACACACCCACTCTATCTCACATAACCCCCCCCCCCCCCCCCTAGGAACCAGTTTTGGCTGATTAACAAGAGACACACACACTAATGCATGTGACAGAGATTAAGACTCACACACCCGGGATAATGCCGTTAACATTGAGTGACAGAAACCCCCATCCCAGAGACACACACACACACACACACACACACACACACTCTGTTCCATGCGTCCTCCCAAGAGACACAGGACAAACAGGTTTTTAGAACAATCTGATCAAACACACCCCATGACCAATTGATTGACGACCCACACACTTTCAGCCATCAGAAACCCACCCATCCAGTTGGCCAGTAGTGGTAGCAAATTACAGAACAGTATTAGATTTGGGGTGATCACATAATATATAAGGCAGTCATTTTGAACTGAGACAGACACTCGGTAGAACCAAACTATCTGTGTCAGGATGGACGACTGTTGCTGTGTAACTTATGCTTGTGGTATGCTGAATTAAATCATCTTCTTCACCAACTGAGCCATTGCCTCTGAAAACCATCTCCAGTCTGAATCCTTCTTGAAACCAGTGCCCACTCTCAATGAATCTACTTCAGTATATTTTCTATCATTTCACAATTCACATTTTCAGGGAATGTATGGCAAAAGTCAATTGAAGCAGGCCTCCTGCCTGCTATGAAGATCAGCATGGCGTTCTCCGAGGTGCTGAAACAGAACATGGATGCTGTGCACCCCCTGGCTGCTCGCAAATTCAACTTCAAATGGAGGTAGTCTGATATTCTATCAGTATACTGCTGTTGATGCTTTAATTGTGGTGGTGATTATTATTATGGTGATGAGGACGATATACAGTATATACATACTGTTAAGGTTTGACTGTGAGACTCTAGCGTAGAGAGAGCAGACAACTGGACAGGTTTCAAGGGTGTTTAATATAAAAAAGGAGAGTAGTTGGACAAGCGTGAGGTCAAAGACGAGGCCGGGTTCTCAGACAGTTCACGGGGGAATCCAGGAGCAGTGTAGTCCGACGAGCGAGGGTCATACATGGGATACAGGATGAACGCTGGGAGGGAAGCCAGGTAGTGGACTAGAGACAAGGGAGGACAGGCAGGGTTAGACACGGCAGGACAGGTACAGGAATAAACAGGCTACAAGCAAAAACGATGACTGACTGGGTTAGCTGAGAATACAATCTGGCATTGTCTTGCAGTATGAGCTGGGTAGCCAGGTAATTGGTGATCGCCAGCAGCTGTGAATGCTTCGGGACCTGCCTCCACACCAGGTCCCAATCCTGCAATTAATCCCACATACTCACACCCATACAGAGACAACGATACTACGAGACAGGGGACATGATGACACATACTATATATACTATACTACTATATATATATATATTATTCTAGCACTTAGTGCAAGTTGCCCTTTTTATGTTGTTTATGTATCTAGTTTTGGATGTTTCATGTTCTATACCATAATTATGTTTGCTGCAGCACATGTATTGCCCATCTAGAGATGTAACTTGAACCCCTTCTCAATGGCATTTGAGCTTGATACTGTATATGTACAGTTTTTGCACTGATTATCTTTGAAAATAAATGTTGAAGTCGTGATTTTGAACCTTTTGTGGCAGCCCTTTTTCAGACACAATCTAAATGTATGGTCAGGGTTTAGTAAGTAAATGACCAATCAGCAATGTTGTGGAAAGGAAACCTCCTAGGGGAGTAGCCATTTGAATTAAAAACGCTGATGTGATTTTTACAGGCATTTCTTGCATCACACAGTAGGTTGTACCATACAATACAGTAGGTCTTATCTATACTGTAGGTATCAGGTGAAAGCAAAGTACAACATGCTGATGTAGGTAAATACAAGGATAGGAAGGTTTTGACTACATCAGTTCTAATACAGTAAAGATATAATTGTCAATACCATTAATTGTGCCTTATTGTCATTATGTGGTTCAGAGGCCTGATTAAACTGTGTGTTCTAAGTGTTGCTGATATGAAAGTGCCATAAAAGATATAAAACTATAATTTTTCCATATGTGGAAAGTTTCAGTGATAACCACATTGTTAGGCATGACCTTGGGGTTGGTATTACAGTACAGTGTAAAGGGTACCATATCTATATACAATGATATAATGATGGTGCTGAAACTGCATCACAGAGGATTTTCAAGGACATACACAGTCTAATGGTCTAAACCAGCGGTTCTCCAACTACGGGTCGCGACCCAAAGTGGGTAGGTGATAGTGGCAAGTCATTATTATTATATTTTTTGGGAAAATCTATACTTGTGTGTAATGTAATGTTCTGGCAACATACTTTGGCTAAATATGCCTCGTTTTATAAATGTGTATTGATAACATAGTGCTGTAATAAAAGTGTCTAATAAATATGCATGATCAAGTTCAACAACGTGTGTTTTTATGTTGATATTCCTTAATTCCACATTGAAATTACGTGATACAGGGTGGCCGGGTAGCGCAGCAGACTAAGCGTCTGCCTACCACCACAGAGACAGTGGGATCGAATCCACCTGTGGTGCTTCCGGGTTGGCCTACCATCCATACTAACACAATTGGCAGTGTTAGCGGGTGGGAAACCAGGCGAGGGTCGTTGTAAACAGCGACTCCTACAGTTCGGTCGGGGCGCCTGCACAGCAAGGTCGGGTCCTGGGAGAGGTAGTGTGACCTTCCACACATTACACTCTCCCAGTGAGAGTCCGCGCTGCCAGGTGAAAAGAAGCGGTGGGCTGGGTACACATGTGTCGGAGGAAGCATGTGATAGTCTCCGCCCTCCCGGGCCGACAGTAGGGGGTAGAGTGCGCAACGACCAGGAAGGGGGATTGGGAATTGGCATAACGACTAACATTGGGATGGGAGAAAAACAAAAAAAGAAGGGGGGAAAAGATAATAAAAAAAAAAAATTACGTGATACATTAAGTCGCCAATATAAATCCTAAATAAAATGGGGTCGTGGTATAAGAAAGTTTGAGAAACCCTGGTCTAAACAATCTAAATACCATCCCTGTCTCTGATGTTGACAGGTGAAAACGAGAAACTTGTTTGTCGAATCAGATTTAATTATGAATAGAATTCTCAATTACCAGTTGGCACCAGTGTAGTTTTTATAATCAAATAATGTGTTGGTTGAATGGTTTTCATAGTATTCACCGCATTCGAACTTGAAATACAAAGATTTCTATGTAACAGTGGGTTCCATACAGAAGCATTAAGTAAGTGCTTTAGTAACAGATTCTGGCTCTTACTGAGACCTGGATAACACCAGATAACTCAACAACACCTGCAGCCTTATCTACAAACTATAACTTCACAACCTTCCAGATGTGGTGGAGGCACTGGTCTCTCTCTACCTCATGGTCTACACATTTAATATCACTTCCAGCTCTGTCACTCTCCTCTCTCGAATACCATGCAGTATCTGTCTCTAATCCATTAAATCTCACCATTGTTACTCTCTATCGCCCTCAAGGTCCCCTCGAAAACTTCCCAGAGGAGCTGGACATGCTTCTAAGCTCTTTTCCAGAAGATGGCACCCCTTTCCTCGTAATGGGTGACTTCAACCTGCCTGACTCGTCTCAGTCAGACACAGTGGTCTCTCTCCTATAATCCTTTGACCTGACTCCCACTGTCATGCTTCCCACTGACCACTCACAAAGCAGGCAGCTCCTTGGATCTCATATTCTCCCGTGACTCCAGCATAATTAACACCATGGTAACTCCCCTGCATGTATCATTATTTATATCCTCCTCACTTACTCTTATGCTTAACCCCAAACCATCCACTCCAACCCAACCCGTCTCAGTCAGACACAACATGCGCTCTTTATCCCTCTCCACCCTCTCCTCCGACATCCTATACACTTTACCTTTGAGTGAGACTTTCTCTGCTCTCCCCCAGATACAGCAACCTCCACCCTCCACCCTCCTCTCAGCCCTCTCAACCTCCTTCGACAAGCTCTGTCCCCTCGCCGAGAAGCCTGCCCACCGTTCCCCACCCAGTCCATGGCTGTTGGATGCAGTGAAAGAAGAAATACAGGTCCTGAGAGTGGCCGAAAGGAAGTATAGAAGAAGAAGAAGAAGTCTTTATTTATCATGCAGATCACACACATGCGATGGACGACCCACAGGAACACACACACACACACACACACACACACACACACACACACACACACACACACACACACACACACACACACACACACACACACACACACACACACACACACACACACACACACACACACACACACATGCACTGAGTCACTGATGAAATGTTCTCTGCACTTCCCATCCCGTCGTCCTTCCCCCCAAGGGCAGCCGGGAGCAGACAAGGGCTGCAGTGTGCGCCGCGCCCGGGGACCAATCCAAGTGCTCCTGTCCATCTTCGTCAGGGACGCGACAGCGTTAGCGATCTGTTGTGCATGTTTTTTCATTGGGTTTATCTTATCGGGAGGGGAAACCCTTGCAAGCACGAGGAGAACATGCAAACTACACACAGAAAGGCCCGGGAGATACCCCACCTGGCAACACGGCAACCTGGTCCCCAAGCGGGAATCGAACTCAGGACCTTCTAGCTGTGAGGCGACAGTGTTAACCACTACACCAGACATGGCACACTAGTGACATCGCCACCTATCACAACCTCTTGTTAGCTTTCTCCAAAACCACTGCTACTACTGCGAAGGCTTCTTTCTTTCACGATAAGACCTCAGCTAAGAACCTTCACAAACTGCACGCCACCATGTCCTCCCTCCTCACTCCCCCTCCAACCCCCCCCCCCCTCCTCTCTCTCTGCAGAGGACTTTGCAATATTCTTCAAGAAAAATGTGGAGAACATCCGCAGCTGCTTCTCCCAACCACCACCCATTCCAAATGCTGAATCAATAACCTCATCCTTTACTCTGTGATCTTTCTCCCCCATTACAGAGGCCTTGACACGGGTAACGTCGAACCATCCCACTACATGCCAGCTGGACCCGATACCCTCCCCACTCCTCCAGACCATAGCACCAGACATCCTCCCATTCCTAACTGCAACCATCAACTCCTCCCTCAACTTAGGGGTGGTTCCCACCTACCTAAAACAAGCCAGAGTCACACTGCCCATAAAAACCAAACCATGAACCCCACTGTCATAGAAAACTATTGCCCTGTCTTTCTTCTCTCCTTCCTTTCTAAATCACTTGAACGTGCTGTATCCAACCAACTTACCAATTATCCCTTACATAATGATCTCATAGACCCTAATCACTCAGGATTCAGGACTGGTCACTCCACAGAGACAGCTCTCATAGCAGTCACAGAAGCTCTGGCGAGGACTGCGGACGTTAACTGACTACAAAGTCAACGCCCCCTCAATGGAGAATGCCGATGCCTCTCTCGCGGAACAGCTCAACTCCTTTTACGCACGGTTTGGTGCAGACAGTGGCAACGCTAGCTCACTGACTAACGACGTCACTGGCGCGCCGGCTGTCGTGGAGGGGGGGCATCCACGGGGGGGGCGGGGCACTCTCTCATTGACGGAACACAGTGTGAGAATAGCATTTATGCGGGTGAACACAAGGAAGGCAGCTGGTCCAGATGGGATAACAGGATGTATACTTAAGTCCTGTGCTAACCAGCTAGCCCCTGTGTTCACCACCATATTTAATCTATCCCTGGCTGAGTCTGTGGTCCCTGCCTGTTTCAAGGTGTCTACTATAATACCGGTACCAAAGAAATCCTCCCCAACAGGTCTTAATGACTACAGACCGGTGGCACTCACCTCTGTGGTCATGAAGTGTTTTGAGAGGCTGGTTAAGGATTACATTTGTGCTTCCCTCCCCAGTGATATGGACCCTATGCAATTTGCATACAGGCCAAACAGGTCCACTGACGATGCGGTCTCCCAAGTACTGCACAGCACCCTCTCTCACCTAGACTGCCAGAAGGGGGGCTATGTGAGATTGTTGTTCATTGACTATAGCTCAGCTTTCAACAGCATAGTCCCCACCAGACTGGTGGACAAGCTGATCGAGCTGGGTCTGAGCCCCGCTCTGAGCGCCTGGATACTGGACTTTCTGAGTGAAAGGCCCCAGGCGGTCAGGGTGGGGGGTCAGACCTCCAACACCATCACCCTGAGTATCGGGTCCCCCCAGGGCTGTGTTCTGAGCCCCCTGCTGTATTCACTATACACACATGATTGTGTGGCCAAGTTCAGCTCCAACTCCATAGTGAAGTTTGCGGACGAGACAGTGGTGGCACACAAGCACACATGAGCACACACACAACACACACACTGTATACGCTCACACACTAGCAGTCACTTTAGCATGAACACACACACATGCTGCACACGCTCACACTCAATGGTCACTTTACACAATGAAAGTGTTATGGTTTGTAATGCGACCCCAATTGCACGACACAGACAGGTAATCAGAGTTAGCCAAAACAAGAGCATGATTTATTATATACAAAAAAGCGGCACTGAGCCTTTAAGGGGGAAAAACACTAAAGTCCATGAACACAAAAAAATGCGGCACTGTGCCTTTAAAGGGCGAACAGGCAGCAATCCTCTAGAACACAGGCAAAAAAGTACACAGGAAATCTTCTAGTACACGGGCAAAAAGTACACAGGAATCTTCTTCCTCCCGACCAGAATGCTGCAGACGGGCAACGCAGCAACCAGGGGGTCCAAGGGGAATGGGGTGAGAACACGGGCATCCTCCCGTGGAAAAATAGAGAGCGATGAAGCGGTCTCACCCCAGGAACGAGGTCCATGTAGAGGGAGTAGGGAAGTAACCGGCACGACATCTGGAGTGGGAACATTGGGATCCTCCCGTGGAATAGAGAGCGAAGACGGTGTCCTACTCCAGGAAACGGCGATAGGTGGTGATGTACAGAGGTGGCACGACGTCTCACGCCGGAGACGCGGCAGTAGATGGTGTTAACAAGAACGACCCGACAAGGAGTGGAGGGGAGTCTGCAATACTTGTACTCTCATCCGAGCTGATTGCAAAGTCCTCTCAGGTGCGTGAAGCAGAAAAACGGCATGCCCCCTCGTTGGGCAGCATGCAGTCCTCTCCAGCCCTCACAGAAAGGTCACTTTAAAAACAAGAACGGGAGTGGTTCTTGTATAGTAAACAGATGGATATAGCAAGCTAGCATAAAGACACATCATATAACTGTAGATTGTATAGTATAGGATTGTATAGTAGTGTACATAAGACCCAGTGCCTCATCCGTAGCTAACAGTGTATTGCACTATCGCAGGACCTTAGCATGTCTTACCATGCTTTTTGTAAACTTTATGTACATGTAGCAGGGTGGATTATCCCTGCTTCGTGGGAACGGTTGCTGGCAGTCACAAGGTAGCTGGACACAGTAGAGCTCCGTCTGACTGCACCCTCGTCTTTGGGCCTGGAGTGTCAACCTGGGACCCGGTAGTGGGAGTGAATGGGGCCCGGGATTTACCAACCTGGTTTGGTGCTCTGGTCCTCCTCGCCTCTCTGGGGCGGTCAGCAGTACTCCCCAACTCGCTCTCACTTCCCTGATTACCTCCTTGGGCCCTCCCACACCTAGTGACTGATATACCTAAATAGATTCGTCCCTCCCGCAAGCAGTACCCTCCCTTGATGACCACTAGAAACCTTACAATGAAAAGGGGAGAGTGGGGTAGGAAGGGGTTGATTATGTTAACGTTACCCACACCAAAAGAGTTGTTAAACGGCTCATGGATAGACACGCACACAGAACTCCCATCTAATTCTTTAATGTTAATTCTACTGGTCAGTTACAATGATTTAATAATAGTGACCAAATGGACTGAAGTCCCACTATAGTTCCGTTTGTAACTCCATACCTCATAAACACGTATATTATATACCCACCTCTGGGTTAATATCAGGGATAATATACTTCAATGTGTTTGACTCATCGCCCACGTCTGGGTCTTCACCAGAGTCGGCGCCAGAGCGAATTTAACGGGGGGGCATATGGTCATTTCGGGGGGGCATAAAATATAGGCTTCAGAAAACGAATTTCCCGCAAACCAACATGCATTTCAAAACATGAGTGCGCATAAGAGATAAGACAGTCTCTCTCTCTCTCTTTCTCTCTCTCACGTCACAACAAACACACTGTACTGTATTGTATTTGTACCCATTCTGCAATCGGTTAATAACGTTTTCAATCAATCAATCAACTCGCGTCTTGCGCACACACACACAAATTAAACAGTATGAAATAAGCCAGAGGCTGGGCTTTACATTCATTAATAAGTGAAAGTAACTGTTAACGGTGCTCCTGGTTGAGAACACATTACTCACTGTCTGCATATGCCTTGTTATGTCTGTGCCAGCCAGTACTGTACAGCGGGGCAGGTCCATGGATCCTCTTACAACCACTACGCAACTCTCTGACTCTAAACCCGATCTCCGATTGACCCCCACCGCCCACCCCCTCCCCTCGCATATAATAATCAATAACTACACGCAAGCTTATCATGCAACGAAATAAGATTGGAGAGGGGGGCGAGACTGTTTGCTGTTTTTTATAAACTGGGATCAACACTGCTCAAAACGGCATTATTTCCGTATTTGGCTGCCTGCTGCGCCTGCGCTGTGATCACAGCGCATGCGCATCATGCACCCAATGCTGGAAATAATGCCATTTTGACCAGTTTATAAAAGATATTTAAAATGTTTATTAGCAACGCAGAGCTTTCTAACCCTCCCGTATCTCTGTCCAAGACCCTCGTGCAACTGGGAGTATCTTTGAAATTTCTCTGTGATACTTGTATAACGAATGGTTCGACCAGAACCAGTCCTTCAGGGTAAATCTAGGTTGGTTTCCTATTGAGGAGCAAGTGACTGTGGATTCACTCGGTGCATCAGTCACGAAAGGGGCTACGTGCGATCAAACATACACTTTTTTTAAGACTTTTTTTTGTTTAATTTCGTTTAATAATAGGCCAAATAGCCTATTTATAAAGGAAAACATCTGACTTTTACTATAATAAAAAGAATTAAATGTTTAATTATTTTATTTTTTTATAATAATTGCCTATGACGTTTTGGAGGGGCACAGTGCGTCATCTGGGGGGGCATGGCCCGCGAATGCCCCCCCATGGCGCCGACATTGGTCTTCACCCTGTATAATACCTCTGACAGGCTTTAATTATACGGCAAGAATAATACCTCTCTAGGCTTTATTTATAATACACCAGGGCCCTCATTCATCAACGTGTCTTACGCACAGATTTGTGCTTACCCTGTGCGTACGATCATTTCTAAGCAAAGAGTGGGATTCATCAATTTCAACTTGAACTTGACTCCGTGCTTACGTGTACGCACAGGTCAGAGCACACTTAGCTGACGCCCAGTGGTAGAATATATTATTACAACAAGGAAATGAGCTTCTGTGCATAATAACACTGGCATGTTCTGTATGAACCGTAATTCATTATAGTTCATTGTAAAATAGCAACAGTAGTGTAATTATGGTCAAAACCCTATAAATAGCATTTGGAATAATAGATCTTTCTCTCAGAATGAATGCAGCATGGTTTATATAGCGTTATCGGAATATACGGGGTGTAGGCTACTGACTGACTGCGCTCCGCGTAGCTTGATTGATTGATTGATTGAAAAGTTTATTAACAGATTGCAGAATGGGTACAGTACAGTACAGCTCAGTACATACAATTGTTAAGGGGATGCAGACCAGAGAAAGACTTTCGTCTTGTTTACATCAGGGTCCCCCATTTTCAATTCATCATAAATCATAAAGCTCAACTCGTTATTATTTTGCGCACAGACCGCAGAAACACGGGAACGTTTTGATTATATTTAAAAGGCTTTACGTTAAACGAAACAAGTGGAATTTCGAAGCTGTAAGCAGAATACAAGTCATATGAACACCCACGATATAGTGTTCTTCCCCCTTTTTACTGTATAAGAAAGAATAGAAAACGCATTGCAATGACACCTGGGCCCCGTTCCTTGTACCTGGATAACTGAGTTAGCCGGATAACTTTAACTGGATAACTGAGTTAGCCGGACTTTCCGGTTCCCCGTACGTGGATTTTCCAAATCACCATGACAACAGATCCAAAAGTTTGAGCCTGGTCGAAAGCAGAGTTTAAGTTCAAGTTAGCCTGAACCATCGCCACGCCCCCGCAAAGAAGTGACAGCCCGTTTCCTGAAACTATTCCCACAGTCTACGATCTGCATTATACCATTCTGAATTACGTTTTTGTGCTCCATTCTTCCAGAGGGGGCTTTTGAAATGTAAAATAGACCCAAAATGCTGATACTAAATTCACTTTGTCCTAAATAATGCACGTTATATATACCGTGGCGCTCGCTCGTGCGATGTACACATTATGTGGTTATTTTAATTGTAACTGGGATTAAGATGTCTGATGAGATGCGCTGTTTGACGGATTTGAGAAATTGAATGAGCCGTTGACGTCACATTAATGAATGAGGATAAAGAGATAAACTTAATTCAAAACAAAGGATATTCTAAACACGGGTCTCTCGTTCATTAATGTATAAACAATGAATTTATCCCATCTGGCACAGTGGTGCAGCGGTAGTGCTCAAGCCTGCCAACCCAGCAACCGGGGTTCAAAACCCGGTGTTACCAATATGATTTTTTTGAATATAATATTAATGATTATACGCCAAAGTAGCCTGGTTTTAAGTTAAAATATTATAAATCTACATGCATTGAGGATGTCATTCTTTATATAGCTCTCAACGTGCACCAAATTGAATTATTCCTATATTGCAAAAAGAAGGAAAAGACTAGGGTCTCGAACCCCGGTCGTCTGCGTGATAGTCAAAACAACAACCCGTTAGACCACATTGGAGATAAGTTAAAGATCGACTATACATCAATCAATGGGTAAGAGAGCCGTATCGTAATTCTGTATAAGTTTAACTAATTATTTTCGCTAGCAAGATCTCATTTGATTATTCAATCCAGCAGGCAAGTTTAAAGAAATATAATCTGATTGATTGAGGTAATGAGGGACTTAAAATTAGCCTATAGATAACGCATTTAACTTGTCGGCGAGGCGATTGAGCCGTATTGCAATCTGTCAATAAAGTTTTAAATCAATTAATCAATCAATGCCGTTAGAGAATCAGGATCTCTGCCATCGATACGTGCTGGCTTTTCGCCTGAAGCGGCCGCGCGCATTTAGCCTGAGTCGCAAGTCTGGCTTGAGTTAACGAGACTGAATCCACCTTCGAGGAACAGGAAAATCCCGGCTTCGAACATCGGGTTAACTGAAGCTGGATAATGACATCTTGATCGACTTAGTTGAACCAGGTACAAGAAACAGGGCCCTGATAGTGGACAGACTATGTATATGATGGGATTCAAGTTCGCGTTTATGTTGATCATAGGCATGCTGTCAGAGTATGATATCTTAATCAAACATTCTAGAACATTTGTCGTCACAGATCATGTCCTAATAGAACATAGGCTATGGCATGGTCCATCGTGATATTGTGTGGACTGTTATTACTGTACCGGTACCACCCATTGTGACAACAGCCTTGTGAGTCCCGCACACAAACATGATGGAATTCAAGTTCATGTATTGAAAGGCAGGCTACATCATACATGCAGTGAGATTCATTGTTCTTGTATATGCTCTCGTATTATTGTTTATATAGGCTACCCAATACTGACATCAAAATAGATTGTAGTATGCCTCTAGAAATCATATGCAGCAGGTAGAAAATTGACGGGAGATCCATCGCGATTTGGAATACAAATGAGGAGAACTTTAATCCCTGGGTATTAATCAAACAACACGGGAAAAGGCAGTCATATTCCAGCACGGTCTTTATTAGTGTTTGCGCTGCCCAGGCAGCAATGGTTAATAGATATCATATCCGACATCACCATTCTCATAACACGCTTCCCTCGGCTTAGTCCATTTTTCAACATTTCATGGGGGTATACCATTACCGTATATGGTTAATCGGGGCGGTTCTGGTATGCAAATACTTAAAACAGTGCACGAGCTCAAACGTAGGATCAAAGTCATATTCATCATGACAGGTGTGCGTAGAACCTGCGTACGCACGTGTGGTGAATCCCGATTTTCCTGTGCGTACACTGATTCTACATTCTGTGCTTACGTGTGGAAATAGAACATGTTCTACGCACACGTTGATGAATGAGGGCCCAGGTCTGTAACCTCCCCACAGGGAAAGGGTTAATTAGATGGGAAAATATTATTAAACACAAACACGTTATCACACTTAAAGAAAATGAAAGAAATCACAAGGTGGGCCCACAAATACCTAACCAAGTCCTATGCTAATGCCGGCATGTATTGTTAATGGGGTACCCCTAGAACTGTGGTTAGCAACGTTAGCTCGCCCGCAGGCTGCACCACACTGTGTACTGTGTAATAGATCCGGAGCATTGATGCTCAATTGTACTCAACCCAAAATGGCGGCCGCGCCGCACCACCACCGTCCGGGTGGCAAGATGGCGTCGAACGCTCTCGTCGCGGGTGCTAGCAGGCGGGGCTGGAGCAGGGGCAGTAGTGAGCTGAGAGCGTGTGCTGGGTGTTGGCGACCTCTGCCGGTCGGGACGATCTCCCGTGTTGGCCTGAAGTCAGCCGGTGCAGAACGGTTGTAAACAGCCGGTGCAGAGTCGACGGCGCGCATATATAAACTCGCCCTCACTCACACTGAAGCTACACTCTGGGTCCCAAACAGCCCACCTGCTAAACGATTATACTGTGGCGCAACGTGGTTGACTATACCACCGGTCTTCTTCAGCGCCTCGCGCTAGGGTTGCACTGGAGTCGATATAGCCGTTAGCCGCACGCTAATTATACCGTCACACTGCTACTGTAACCCGACAACTATGGACGTCAGTCCCGTGGCTCAGTCTCTCTTACTCACGCACTATCGCGGATACTCCTATGATAACCCGTCGCTCGCTCCGGCGGGGCTCTCTGGGGGTTCTTTAACGGGGCTATTCCAAAGCACCTCCCGTTGCAGCTGCGACCGTTCACAGCAACATCCCAAACAGAAGAGGCTCGCCTTCCCTCTTCCGCCTCCATATATTTCCTTCCATCTCTCTCCGACACTCTCTGCCTGCCACCGCCCCCTGCTGGTACCGCCAACTAGTCACACAGGGAAAATACTGATAGAGTATGGTCCAGTAACCCTGTTCATAATCCATATTCCAGCGATAGAAGGAGGAGGAGCTCGCGTCATTGTTCGTGAGAATATCAGTGGAAACTAATTAGAATGTCTTGGTGCACAAAGGGGAGATAAAAGGCAAGTCAGCACATCTGAATAATAGGCATATTTTCAGGTTGCTACATACATATACCTGTTATGTCTTATTCTTATTACTTGTATTATTGCACAAAATGTCTTATTCTCATCCTATTCTTATTATTGTATTATTGCACAATCGTTGCGGGCAAGACCCCCCACATTTCACTGTATACTTGTATGCCGTGACAAATAAAACTCTTTACTTGACTTGACTTCCTGCTGACTTGTTGTACACAATTTTTAAGCGTCAGCTTAATGTAAATGTTCCCGTTACTGAATAACATGCAAACTTCTAATCTTATTGTTATTGCAGCGGGTCTGTTTAGTGATGCTATCAGGAAGGTGGGTGGATACTATAGATAGTGGTAAATCCAGAATGTTGAGGGTCACCTCGTCCGGACTGATAATGAGGTGAGGGTTGATAACAGAATTATATGGGGCTGACAGACCAGTATATAAGGCCTGCTATGATCCCAGTTCAGGTGTATCTAAACAGCAGTGCTGTGTGTGTACAGGAGGGATCATGAAGTGTTTCATAGTAGTTTTGGTCTGCGGCGTGCTCGCAGAGGCGCTCATCCAGTAAGTCACCTCCGTCTGCGCCTCTACCTCTCTATACTGTACCTCTCTCTAGACTGTACCTCTCTCTATACTGTACCTCACTAGACTACCTCTCTAGACTGTACATCTCTAGACTGTACATATATCTAGACATCTGTACCTCTCTCTAAACACCTGTACCTCTCTCTAGACTGTACCTCTCTAGACTGTACCTCTCTCTAGACATCTGTACCTCTATAGACTATAGCTTTCTAGACTGTACCTCTCTCTAGACACCTGTACCTCTCTCTAGAGTGTATCTCTCTCTAGACTGTACCTCTCCAGACTGTACCCCTCTCTTGACAGCTGTACCTTTCTATACTGTACCTCTCTAGACTATTCCTCTCTAGACATTTGTACCTCTAAACTGTACTTTCTAGACTGTACCTCTCTAGACTATACCTCTCTAGACATATGTACCTCTCTCAAGACTATAGCTTTCTAGACTGTACCTCTCTCTAGACATCTGTACCTCTCCTTTATTGATCCCCTTGGGGATGACTGTACCTCTCTAGACTATACCTCTCTAGACTGTACCTCTCTGTACCTCTCTAGACTGTACCTATCTCTAGACTGTACCTCTATAGACTGTACCTATCTCTAGACTGTACTTCTCTAGACTGTACCTCTCTCTAGACATCTGTACCTCTATAGACTGTACCTATCTCTAGACTGTACTTCTCTAGACTGTACCTCTCTCTAGACATCTGTACCTCTCCTTTATTGATCCCCTTGGGGATGACTGTACCTCTCTAGACTGTACCTCTCTAGACTGTACCTATCTCTAGACTGTACTTCTCTAGACTGTACCTCTTACTTAACATCTGTACCTTTCTAGACTGTAGACTATAGCTAACCCCTATCTGCGTGTTTGTGTCGTTATTTTCCCAGTATCCCTCTGGTGAGACATAAGTCTATGCGCGAGGCACTCAGAGAGCAGGGAGTCCATCTGCCCTACCAGGACCCAGCTCTCAAATACCAGACAGAGTTTGCTGGCTCCGGCACCAACATGTACATCAACAACTATGCTGATGTACGTAACGAGTCCCTTGTTAAAGCAACTACTGCTGCTAGTAGTTAAGTCACATACACATTATGTTATTTACTTTCTAATCTTACTCTAGTGCTCTAATGCGTTAGTGCTCCTACTGCTGAGCTGAGCTGTTCTCTCGTCCAACACGTTTCATTGTACCGTTGACCTTGTTTTAACATACATGTGACCAATAAAGAAACTTGACTTGACAAACACATTGTAATAACCAATAATAAGTGACTTAACCCTTTCACTGCCACACGACAGAAGATTAACCCTTTACTATCACACAACCGACGGTCGCCGGTTAACCTTCTGTGTATTGTTGCAGTGAAAGGGTTAACAGTCTGGTAGTGTGGCAGTGAAAGGGTTAATGCTTAATTGGCCATCCATACTTCCTCAAACCTCTACAAGTGCTCACGTAACATACTGAGTAAGATAGTTAAAGCTGAGGTTTTTCACTATAGCTATCTGACAATAGAATTAGACAGAATTAGATGCTTTGAAAGTCTGAGAAGGGCAGATGAGAATTAGCAAACCTGATACACACAGAGCGCCTAACTGTTTGTATTCCTAAACAATGTGTTCCATAGACCACCTACTACGGAGCTATTAGCATCGGCACTCCACCCCAGTCCTTCCAGGTGCTGTTTGACACCGGCTCAGCCAACCTGTGGGTTCCTAGTGTCTACTGCAACACACAGGCCTGCAGTAAGTACAGTGTTGTGCTAGTGTAACGGTTGTCATCTGGTCAGAGATTGAAGAGACGGAACTGCTTTCGACTGTTTATTGCCTATAACAGACATGAAACAAAAACAGCTGTAGTGTTTTCCTGGTCACTGTACATCTGGTAGACCTCAAGCAGATGGGTATAACACTGCTCTTTTATAATGTCTCAATGACACAGTATTTATAAAAGTACATGTATTTTACATTCTCATAACAATTAAAATAACAAACCCACTACCCAACACACAGTATAATACCATTAATTCTATAAACCAAATTGGTAAACTTGCACGACCTGCTGGACATAGCAGGAAGTGCATCAGTAGATCCCCAACATATAATGATGTCGAAAATAACATGTTTGCATTGCATATGAAGCCACATACCTATAACAGACATGAAACAAAAACAGCTGTAGTGTTTTCCTGGTCACTGTACATCTGGTAGACCTGCATGTGTAACATGAAACGGTACATTAGACTTCCTTCTCAAGATTATTGTACAAAGAAAGTATTTGCGCCATAACACGTTCCTCCAGTTCCAACATTTGCAAACGCAACACACACATGGAACCAATACCAGCGGTCAAACCAACACAGCTATCATTACATTATGTAATACAGTGAGCGTTATGCACTAGGTTACCACAGTTTAATATTTAGACAAATTCTAACCAGAGAAATTAGTGAAATAGCAGAGCTACACTTCAATGGGGAACCTACCTCAAGCAGATGGGTATAACACTGCTGGGTAGGTACGGTGTCCCCACAGAGACATGCAGCGCGATATACAATGACCTCAACACGTCACCAGGTGGCTCCCAAAACAAATATGGTATGATGTTTCTCAATTTAGATAAAATTCACATGCAAACAAATATCATTTCTAACTCTGTTACACCAGTTACTGAAAAATAGTAACTCAGTTACTTTACTAGTTACTTCATTTCAAAGTAACTTCGTTACTGTACTAGTTACTTACACCCAAAAGTAATGAGTTACTGTGAAAAGTAACTATTTAGTTATTTAAAAAAAAAAGATTGCTCCCGAGTCCCATGCCCCAGATAGTACTCAAAATCGGTTGATCAACTTGACAGTTTCCATTCACATCACCGAACTCTGCTAAGCAATGTGGTCTAGATACAAACACAAATCTGACACAAACAAATGTTGTCCCGAGTCGATATAATAAGAAGTGCGCCGGTTGAAGGAACAGCCTTGATGTCACCGGAGCGTTTCATTATAACCATTATAATTCAAGGGTACTACGACTATGCGTGCACCTCATGGTACCAAAGCACCTCAAAGGCGCTTAAAACAAAATTACAAACATCACAAAACAAACTGGTCAGACTACTACTTGACCTGAACCCCAGAACCCACCTCACCCCTGCCCACTTTGACAACCTAGGATGGCTTAGAGTAGACGACAGAGTACAGCAACTTGCAATGGGCCTGGTCTACAAGATACACTATACGACCGGGGTACCCATGTAAATGTCAAAATACTTCCCAAAGGTCAGTGAATACCACAACCACTACACCAGAGGAAGCTCAACAAATCATGTAAAACCCAGATTCGGCTCAAACAAGGGACTAAACACGTTTCGCAATTATGCCACAACAATGTGGAACGCCCTACCCAAAGCTAGGGGTAACAGTACTGTATATTTGAATACCGTTTATGTCACAAATGTATCAGTACTAAATACCTATATGTCCCTATGCCATAAATGTCATGTATGTTGTGTATGTCATAAATGTCTATATGAATTGAAAATGGGGGACCCTGATGGAAACAAGACAAACGTCTTTCTCAGGTCTGCATCCCCTTAACAATTGTATGTATTGAGTCGTACTGTATTGTACCCATTCTGCAATCTGTTAAATAAAGTTTTCATTCATTCATTCATTCATTCACCATCTTGCAAGTTGCAACGTTGTTTAAGATATCAATCAAAGCGGCGGCTACGTGGCGTAGTGGGCAAGGCGCTCGCCACGAATGCGGAGACGCTGGGCTCGCCTGTTCGAGCCCAGCGCTCCACATTGCTTTCAGTTTAGCTGGTCGTTCATACTAATACACATTGGCCGTATTAGGGGGTGGAAAACTGATGGGTGGGGATCGGGCGTTGTGGACAGCGACTCCTACAGGTCGGTTGGTGCACCTGCGGAGTAGAATCAGGAAGTGTCGGGGGCAGCGTGAGCCTCCCACGCGTTACTCCTCGCCACTGAGAGATCGAGCTGCGCAGGTGAAAAGATGCGACTGCTGTTACCTCAAGTACCGGAGGGGACTTGTGCTATGTATGACTTAGTCCACATTGCAGCCGGCTTGTGGGAGGCAAGAAACAGCGTTCGTGACAGGGGAGGGTTGAATTGGATGATACGAAATTGGGATGGGAGAAAATATAGAAAATGGGAGAAAAAGTGGATAAAAAAAAAAAGATATCAATCAAAGCATTGCAACGTTAGAATAGTTAGGATATCAATTGTGCATGAAAGGACTATATTTATATTGTTTGATTAGTATTATGAGATTCCCTGGCAGATTTCGTACAGTCAAAATCCGTTGATCAACTTGAGTTTCAGTGAACACATTGCACTCACCAAAGTCTGCGGTGGTCGAGATGTAGTAACGTTACGTTAGTCCACTTGACTCCAGCAGCGCCTCAAACATGTTCTTTATCTCGTTTCCATGTTGTATATTAATTATCTCTCCAAGTAGTTGCTAAATGGTTTGTTAGTTTGTTACTGCGTTCTTTTTATGTAGATTCATAGCGAGCGTTTGTTTTGTTTACAATAGAGAGGGTCTATTTCTTTCCGTAGCCGCATTTCTGGTTTGCGCATTTCTGATTGGCCAGTGGCCAGACTCGCCTCGTATCACGCCCCCAGCATAGCGTTCCCCGCAGCCAGGCAGACAGGATATGAGGATAATAATAATAATAATAATAATAATAATAATAATCACTACCGCTCGCTATCAATCTACGCCGTATATAACGCAAATAACGCAGTGACGAACCATTCAGTAACGTAAGTAGCGTTACTGAATTTCAAAAGTAATGCGTTAGAGTACTAGTTGCGGCAAAAAGTAACTTCGTTTCTGTAACGCGTTACTTTGTAACGCGTTAGTCCCAACACTGAGTAAGTATAACTACTGTCTACATAGCTGTGGAAGAACAAACACACAAGGCCTGCAGTAAGTGTAACTACTGTCTACACCAGGGGTTCCAAAACTTTTCAGGCCGCGACCCCCGAAATAACAGTGTCAGAGAGCCGCGACCCCCACTATTATAGCAGGTAAAAAGAAATATATTATATATGGAAATGTATGGTTGAAACATGCAAACGCACACACACTAATAAGCATTGGAGGCTTTTAACCAGGGCCGGACTGGGGAAATCATTCAGGCCAGGAAATATAGTGCGAAATATAGCCCCAGTCAGGCCACTTTTTAAGCAGGGGGTCCCCCACCAGGACATTTTGTTACAAAGACTTCATTTCCTGCAGTCTGGTGTAGGCATTTTTTTTATTTGTATCTGCCAGTGTTTGTGATGGCATCACAAATTATTGTTAAAAAACAGGCTAGCAAGGGCGGTCAGGTGGTGTAGCGGAGATTGCGCTCATCACCAATGCAAGAGGCTGCGGTCTCGACTCCCGGAGTCAGCATTGCCTTGGCTTGGGCTGATCGTCATACTAACTCATTTGGCTGAGTTAGGGGGAGGGAAGTCATGGGTGGGAATCTGGCGTTGTGGACAGCGACGCCTACAGGTCAGGTCTGGGCGCTTGCTCAGCGGAGGCAGGACTTGATGAAGGCAGCGTGACCTCCCACGCGTTATGCTTCACCAATGAGAGTCCTCGCTGCCAGGTAAAAAAAGAGTCACTGGCTGTCGCCGCGTGTGTCGGAGGAAGCGTGCGGATGACTTCAGGGTTCCCTTGTACCGACCAGTAGGAGAACATGCGCACAACAAACAGGCAGGGGAGGGGGGGAATTGGCACAACGACTAAATTGGGACGGGGAGAAAAACAGAGAAAAATCTGAGAAATAGAGGATTAAAAGAAAATTAAAATAGAAAAAAACAGACTAGCATATATGATTAGCAACAACACTGATTTTGATGGATTTTTTGTTTTTTGTAAGGGTCCCGTCTCCACCAATCACATGTGGCTCCCTTTGTGTGTGTGTGTGTGTGTGTGTGAGCAAGAGAGAGAGATAGTTCTCCAACTTGTGTGGGTTGCAGTGATCTCCTGGTTGTTCCCCACCTAGGTTATCTAACTATTGGCCTGGCCTGCTTCTAAGTTCAGTGGCCTGACTGCATTAAAAAAATATATATATTATTTTTTGTATTTTTTTGTGAAATAATTTTTTTTTATTTATTTTTTTTATCTGGCCTCTGTGCCCGTTTTCTTAGGCAATTCGCCTCGCTGGTATGCGCGTCATTAGCGTTAGCCACGCTTTTACACAGTAGGCCTCTTTGCTTTTGGAAAGAATGATAAAAAAACAGCATTCGTTTTGCATTCGACTAAGAGGTTGGCAGTCGACTACGGCTCCTTTCGATCGATTAGTCGAGTCGATTAATTCGACTAGTCGGGGTCAGCCCTAGTAGTAAAAAATTTCTACACAACTGTGGAGGAACGAACACACAAGGCCTGCAGTAAGTAGTAAATAATGTCTACACACAGCTGAACGAACACACGAGGCCTGCAGTAAGTAGTAAATAATGTCTACACACAGCTGAACGAACACACAAGGCCTGCAGTAAGTAGTAAATAATGTCTACACACAGCTGAACGAACACACGAGGCCTGCAGTAAGTAGTAAATAATGTCTACACACAGCTGAACGAACACACAAGGCCTGCAGTAAGTAGTAAATAATGTCTACACACAGCTGAACGAACACACGAGGCCTGCAGTAAGTAGTAAATAATGTCTACACACAGCTGAACGAACACATGAGGCCTGCAGTAAGTAGTAAATAATGGACACAGCTGTGGAGGAACACATAATTGGGCTTCAGCACATCATCAACAACATCATCTTCTATCTACTGTGACTTTCATCTGCTTCTGACCATAATCACATTCATATTCAGTTTGTCATTATGGTCCTAGAAGTATATGCACGCACAAACGCACACATACATACATACATACATATATATACTGTACATACATAGGCTACATGTGTAGAAGGGTGGATTATCCCTGTTTATGGGTGTAGTTATACACAGCCACCTGGTGGCAGGATACAGTAGAGTTCAATCTATCTGCACCCCCGTCTTTGGGCCCGGAACGTCGTTCTGGAGGGCGGGCAGCAGGAGCGGATGGGGCCCAGGATTTACTAACCTGGGGGGTGGTACTCTGGTCTTCCTCGCCTTCCCGGGCGGTCAGCAGTAGCTCCCCACACACTCTCACTTCCCCCAGTACCTCCGTTAGCCCTCCCACACCTGGTGGCTGTTAGTTCAATAAAGTTATTGGGCTTCCCTTTAAGCAGTACCCTTCCTTGACCACCTGTAGAGACCCTTAATAATATGCTGCGAATGGGGTGGAAGGGTTAAATAAATATACCACAGTCATATGTATTTACCCGGTCAACAAGGTTAGCATATGATCAGAAATAGACACTCACACCGTGCTCCCATTTACTTCTCCTTTATGTAAGCCTGGTCAATTAGCAAGTTACAATTTATACTTTATGTGGTTCATATGGCATGTATTCACATTAGGCACCTAGTGCTCAATACATTATTACAAAACCCCGCTTGGATTAGGGGAAGACCCAGGCACATGGTAAGGAGTTCAATGGGAATTCAAGAACGTCACAGTTATCACAATACAAAAGAAATAATTTACATGTGGGCCCACGTTACCAAATAAAAACCTACACTAAAGCCGGCTTATAATGGTTGGGGTACCCCTAGACACTAGTCGTTAGCGTTTGCTCGAATGGATACTGTTTTGGGCACACGAGGTACCGCTGTACTTAGCCAAGATGGCGGATCCACTCTCACCACCCCTCGTCCGGGTGACAAGATGGCGTCGGGCGATCCCGCGAGCACAGCCAGCGGGCTGGGGTAGACAGCATGGGCAGTGGTGGAACTGGAGGAGCGTGCTGTGTTGTGGCAACCTCTGCTGGTGGGATGAGACGTCCACTGCGGGGCTGCTGACTGGGCAGGCGCGCTCTAAACTGTTTGGCTACCTTAAACACAGCTAAACTGTGGGTCTTAGTGAACCCTCCTGCTATCGTCTGTACTACTAACGCAACGTGGCTGTATGCACCACCGGTCTTCAGCGACGCTCGCCTGGTGATATACTTGAGTCACTATAGCCGTTAGCAGCATGCTAATACACCGCCCACACTTCTGGGATAACACGTTATCTATGGACGTTGGTTCTTCTTTCTGTATCGCTAACTCACACACTTCACTATCGCTTGTACTCATAGACGCCTGACCAATGGAGCAATAATAATACGCAATGACACTTAATAGCAAGTTTTTAAGTTTCCAAAGATTGTGTGACCCCCCACATTAATGGTTTGATCCAGTGCCCCACTGTCCCGACTCCCTCGTCATGAGCGTATTCGGGAGAGGCGCTGTTTTTTGAATGCCTGGTGAAGAAAAGTTCACCTCGATATTGGATTTAACATTGGCTTTGTGAGGATTATCCTTCTGCGTTTTACACCAAATGGAGCAAATAATTACGTAAGTCGAACACTGTGACTGTATACTAAATGCGCAAACAGATTGAAACTGAATATGTATCGTATTGGTGATGCGAGCCGAGTCGCTGTGCTTAGCGTTACCTAACCATTAGCTAGTGAATCTTTCATGAATGAATGAATGAAAAGTTTATTTAACAGATTGCAGAATGGGTCCAATACAGTACGGCTCAATACATACAATTGTTAAGGGGATGCAGACCAGAGAAAGACGTTTGTCTTGTTTACATCAGGGTCCCCGTGTTGATGTGGTCATGATGTTGTTGTTGTTGGCTTGTTGCTGCTGGGGATCGGATGTGAACGGAGGGGCTTCGGGAGGATCGGGAAAGTTATTATTATTATTATTATTATTATTATTATTATTATTATTATTATTATTATTATTATTATTATTATTATTATAGTAATTGGCTATCATACTGCAATATAAAGAATGAAAACTTTATTTAACAGATTGCAAAATGGGTCCAATACAGTACGGCTCAATACATACAATTGTTAAGGGGATGCAGACCAGAGAAAGACTTTTGTCTTGTTTACATCAGGGTCCCTGTGTTGACGGTCATGATGTTGTTGTTGTTGGCTTGTTGCTGCTGGTTATCGGATGTGAACGGAGGGGCTTCGGGAGGATCGGGAAAGTTATTATTATTATTATTATTATTATAGTAATTGGCTATCATACTGCAATATATAGAGTTTTATAGTGAAAAGAGCAGCTTTATTGGTCAATATTGAAGGCTCTATATTGCAGGAAATTGCATGTACAGGTGTTCATTAAATGTAAAAAAAATCTGCCGAACCACCCCTTGCCTGTCTTGCACACGCAAAAAAAAAAGGAAAAAAAATGTAAGAATACAAATAAATCTTGCACCCCCACGTTCAACTATAACTAGGCGGCCATGCTTGTACTTCTAGGATAACCCGTGTTATAGCAAGTACTCTCTATCACCCGTTGCTCTCCAACGGGGCTCTTCAACGGGACTCCTCAAACGGGGCTCGTCCAGAGCACACGCCCGTTGCGACCGCTCACGTCCGAGTTCACTGTCAAAGAGGACTTCCTTCTGTTCCACCCTCCAGGTAATCATCTCTTACTCGCTGCTCCTCTCTCCTCCGCTCCACCTGCCACCACTGCCCCCTGCTGGCAACCGCAACTGATCCCACTATAAGACAACTCCAGGCAGGGAGAAAGATGCTTCAATGTCATGTTAATGGTCCATATCGAAGCCGGAGAAAGAAGAGCACCTCGCATCATTAGTAGTCCGGGCGAGATATCAAAAGGAACACTGTTTATCACACTTTATACACACAGGGGAAGTAACAAGTTAGTCAGCACTTCTGAATACTTAGCAGAATATTCAATATGCTACACATGGGATTCTGATGTTCCAGTGTGATTACATGCTTCCACTAAGCTGGTAGTTATTTTTTTGGAACATCGACTACCATGTAGAACTAAGTAAATACATTCTGATGATCAAAAGGGTCCGCAGGCTTAAAGTCATGTTCATATGGTGCAGGCTTCAGTGATAATTCTGCTCTATGTTCTTCTCAGACACGCACAACAAGTTCTACCCCCAGAGGTCCTCTACCTATAGAGCTGATGGAAGGTCTTTCTACCTGCCCTATGGAGCTGGGAGTCTTCAGGGGATCTTTGCATACGACACCGTCAACGTAAGTCTGAGTAATCGTTCATATTATGCTTTAGCCGAAACTAGATAAGCCTCAAAGACATGACACCAACCAACAGACATCTATGTCTGTGGTTTATTAATAATACAATGACTGTGTGGCACAGCGGAATAACAACACAATCATCAAATTAGCTGATGACACAGTAGTGGTGGGCCTGATCTCTGCAAACAACGAGAGGGCCTACCTGGAGGAGGTCAAGGTTCTAGCGGGATGGTGTCAAGAGAACAGCCTCTCCCTGAATGTCAGCAAAACAAAGGAGATGATTGTGGACTTTAGGAGGGCGGGGGTCAGGGACTACAGCCCCCTCAGTATCGACGGGGCACCGGTTGAGAGAGTGAACAGTTTTAAGTACCTCGGAGTCCACATATCCGAGGACTTGACATGGACCACACACATTGACAGTGTTGTGAAGAAGGCATGGCAACGCCTCTACTTCCTCAGGCGCCTAAGGAAGTTCCAAGTCAGTCAGAAGATCCTTAAGAACTTCTACTCATGCACAATAGAGAGCATCCTGACTGGCAATATCACATCCTGGTTTGGGAATAGCACCGCACAAGACCGTAGCAGACTACAGAGAGTGGCCCGTTCAGCCGAACGCACAATTGGAGGGGGGCTTCCCACTCTCCAGGACATTTACAACAAGCGGTGCATGGGTAAGGCTAAGAGAATTATCAAAGACTCCAGCCACCCAACTGCCTCTTTGAACTGCTGCGGTCAGGCAAGCGATACCGGAGTCTCATGGCAAGCACAGAGAGACTCAGAAGAAGCTTCTATCCCCAGGCCATCAGGATCGATGCTCAACGAATAATACCACTATGTAACAACCATCAAATGCACTCACAGCACACACATCCACACACACACACACTCACTTTAAACAAACAACTCACCTAAACACACTTTATATTTATTGGTAAAGAATTTCCACTACAACCCATACCTCATTACACCTTACTGTAAATTGTACCTAAATTGTACCTCATCCCATTTCTGCTTTGCACTGTATAGTATATTGTATGGTAACTCAGTTACTTCTACTCTGCATTGAACATTGTATATATGTATATACTGAACACTTTTGTCTACATACTTGACTTCTATTTTATACTTGCTATACTTATTTTATACTTATCTATTTTTGTCTAGCAGTCTCTGGAGCGTAACAGAAAGAAGCATTTTGTATAAAAGTATTCTGTACTTCTGTATGACAACTAATAAAGAAACTTGAACTTGAACTTGACCAAAAGACCAAAACAAAATCTGACAATAAATCTAGCATTAGTCTATCGAGCATTAGTTTAATACACTAATATTATACTGCCCACTGTTCTGTTTGAATATAATCACTCCAGTCGTGTACTTTGGTGACAGGTCGGTGGCATTGTGATCAACAACCAGGAGATTGGTCTGAGCACTAATGAGCCAGGACAGAACTTTGTGGTGGCCCAGTTTGACGGCATCATGGGCCTGTCCTACCCAGCCATCTCAGCTGGAGGAGAGACCCCAGTCATGGACAACATGATGGCTGATAACCTGCTACCGGCAAACATCTTCTCTTTCTACCTTTCCAGGTCTCTAAACACACTGTGTATCTGCTACTACAAGTGGCCTACTGCTATTCTTGAAGTAAATCATGTACTATGTACAGGCTTGGGTTGGGTTGGATACTATGTGATTACAGTCATCTGATTGAAAGGTTATCCAATTTAAATGTCAGTTACAATATTCCAGTGGGTTACATTTTGACCTTGTTAAGCAGGTCATCACTAATCTTTATTAATTCATTAATTAAAAAAAAGAAAAGAAACGAATCGTCCTGACTAGAACACACGGTCTAGAAAAAAGTATATTTTCTAAAAGTATACTTTGTATAATTTTGATCTATTAAAAGTTGTGTTAAATTGAAGCCACTTAAGTTGTACTTACTGTAGTGTGTTAAAAGCTGTACTACAGATGTTAGTTTTGTATACCAAATTAGAACACTTTTCATACGTTTAGTACAAGTTTGGCAAGTTAAGTATAACTTAAGTTTGGTAAACATTTTTCAAGTGTACTTAGATTACACTCAGTCTCACAGTATATGAATGACTATCATACTAAACATGTGCTTTGAATTAGTACATGAAAGCACACAAATACATTGCAGGTATACTAAACAAAAAGTACATAATGGGTGGAATTCTATTTTCAACACAACTTTGTTTGAGGATGGGGAAATATGAATTTGTTTGACTTGGGTTATACTGACAATGGACCTTGTAATGGCAGAATTTCTTCGGAGTTTCGTTTACCATTTCGTTTTCAGTGCGTGCAGCAAAAAAGTTTCAGACTCGTGTCCAATGGCTAATACAAATCTGTATCCACAGTTATGATGTACACTCACGGACTCCAGGATTACGTTTGAAGGTTCTTTACTTTCTTTGGGCAGTCACACAATATACAACATCATTCTTCAACAGGATATAGATCGAATTAGGATCGGTGGACTACGTTTTGGACTACGGTCAAAAAGTTATGTGTGTAGTGCCGAGAGATGGGAGTCGGAGACGGTAGCTCGAGGTAGAGCGAACAGCATTTATTTGTGAGACAAACACAACATGCTACTGCTACGTTGCTTGCAGTCGACTGACCTGTGGTGGCAGGTAGTGCCACCTCATATAATGTTCGGGCGGAACTCTTGTTCCTAACAATAGTTCCGTGGGTGAATTATGTACAATTAACAATCACTACACAAGCCCCCCCAGAATTCATCCATGGTCAAAATCTCCACGGCGGGGAGAGACAACGACCCGGCCGCGGCGTGAGCGGACAACCGGGGGCGCGGTGCAAGCGATTGCCCCCTCCACGGCGCCCGGGGGCATGAACCGGCCACGGTGAGTGCGGAAAGCCAGGGGCGGGGAGGTAGGGGCGGCGCAAGCGCCCGCGTCCTCCCCGACACCCGGGGGCACAGACGTCGACGAGGCCAACGGCGGCTCCGTCGTTGGCGGGTCTCGGGGTAGCGGCGGACGGCCTCGGCGGGGGGAGAGGGCCAGCTCTAAGGGCTGGGAAATGTCTACGTGGGCGGGTTCAATCTTGTGGTGGTTGTACCCCACCTCAAAGGCGAGCCTTCGCCAGTCCTCAGGGGCCTGTGGGCTAGGGTGTCCGGTGGATAGGTCATTCAGCAGCGTCGGACCCGAGTGACCAATCGCGACGTCCTCCAGGCGTAGACTGGAATCTGCAGTCCCGAGGGCCTGGATGTCGTGGTCGGATGCCTGTTCCGAGCCCCTGTTGACGTAGTCAAGGTCCGGCTGTACAGCTCCGATGACGACGTTGGGCTTCTCGGCGACGTGTCTCGCGGCGCACTCTGAATCGTACGTGAGCTGTTGTCGTGCCGACCTTGGCTCCGCTACCCTTGACTCAGAAAACGTGAGGGGTTTGTGGTCGGTGAAAGCTGTAAGAAGGCCGCCGTATGTCGCCTCATCGCGGACACATGCCAACGAAGCCTGTGTCTGCGCGTTTATTAGGCGGCCATGTCTAATGTCCACGAGGAGCCCGTGTGCACCCAGGAAATCTGCCCCGAGTAGTGGGAACGAAATGTCGGCCGTGATGCAGTCCCACGTGAACCGCTGGCCCCCAAAACACAGTTCCACGGTCCTTGTACCGTAGGTGCGGATAGGGGTATCGTTGGCGGTCGTCAGGCGTGGACCTCTATCATCGCCGGCGGTGTCCTCTTTTGTAGCTGGCAGGACGCTCCTCTGAGCTCCGGTGTCGCAGAGAATTTGCAACCGGAGAGTGTGTCTCTAATGAAAAGCAGCCGGTTCGACATACCTGCGCTCACCGCTGCTACTGGGCGCAGGTGTCTGCGTTTATGCGTTATGACGAAAGTGCAAGGGGAACGGCATCTTGTCGCCCTCGCGCCGAAACGCGCGTGGTAATAACACAGGCCTGCGGCAGCGCTGCTCCTGTTCTTCCTCGCCCCTCCCCCCTGCGGCGTGTAACCGCGAGTCGAGGCTATTAGCCCTGGGGCAAAGTGTCGAGTGGCCAGGTAGAAGCGGTCTGCCTCTTCTGCCAAAGCACGGGGATCAGTAGTCGCTGTATTGGCAAGTGCCGTCTGCACGTGTGGCGGCATGTGCCTGAGAAACAGTTCGATAAACAGGAAATCAGGCCGTTCTGCACCCAGCAGGTTTAACATCATCTCCATGTGCTCCGAAGGTTTGCTGTCCCCCAAGCCTCGTATAGCCAGCAAGCGTCGGGCCCGCTCTGACTGTGACAACTCGAATATTCTGAGTAGGTGCGTCTTAAACGCCTCATATTTATTCCGGGCAGGCGGAGCTGTTATGAAGCCTACCGTCCTCGCCGCTGTAGTGCTCCCGAGGCTCGAGACGACGTGGTAATATCTCGCGGCGTCGTCGTCAACCCCTCGTAGGGCGAACTGCGCCTCTGTTTGAGCGAACCACGCCGCCGCAGAATGCTCCCAAAACTCCGGCAATCGAAGAATAACGGCATCGTTTGCCATGTTTGGTTCGGTCCCTGATACTTCAGCGAGACCAATGTCGGGGTCACCAGTGTAGTGCCGAGAGATGGGAGTCGGAGACGGTAGCTCGAGGTAGAGCGAACAGCATTTATTTGTGAGACAAACACAACATGCTACTGCTACGTTGCTTGCAGTCGACTGACCTGTGGTGGCAGGTAGTGCCACCTCATATAATGTTCGGGCGGAACTCTTGTTCCTAACAATAGTTCCGTGGGTGAATTATGTACAATTAACAATCACTACATGTGCTTCCATACTGCATGGGCACTGTCTTACTACTAACTAGGCACTTCAAGTTCACTGCATATAAAGACTCTCGCACATGCGCAGTAACACATCTAACGTACATGTAATGTTAATTCTTAGAAATAATTCGCAACTAAACTATAAACTTTCAAGGTTTGGCTCTTACAGACCTCATTCTCGAACATCTTCCTAAGTATCTTCGTAAAAGGTTTGTACTAACAAAATCCTCCTCCGGATTCCTGAACGTGTGAAGCGGTCTTCGTAAGTGGCCAAAATCATCGCAGCTGGGTTCCCATGAATGAAGAACATCACTCATACTTAAACTGTAAGTGCGATCTCGTACACCTTCATAAGGAGAGGCTATCCATTGCATCTGGTTCATGTTGATCCTTATGGGGGAAATATTCAACAGGTAGCGCGAAAGCAATTTGCCATGTTGAATTAATATTCCATATACCGTCTTGTTCTGTGTGTGTGTGTGTGTGTGTGTGTGTGTGTGTGTGTGTGTGTGTGTGTGTGTGTGTGTGTGTGTGTGTGTGTGTGTGTGTGTGTGTGTGTGTGCATGCGTGCGTGCGTGCGTGCGTGCGTGTGTGTTTGTGCACTGGGCGCATCTGCATCCTCACCAAGCCGTTTCCCCACTGGCTCTTAGATGTGTGCACTAAGCAATGTAAGAAATAAATAAAATAAAACCAACAATAAATAATATCATAGAGAACAAGACGGTATATGGAATAATAATACAGTCTATTCCACTATAGCTACATCCTCGCGATTGGGTTTAGTTCTTTATTTTCGGACATGGTTCGTTGAGTCAAAAAGGAATTCCGATGATGTCTGTAGAATGAAGTGAACACAATCCGCAAGGATTTCTCCCAAATGAAGCCGTTAAAAACACGGGCGCACACCAGTCTGTCCGACTTACGACTGCCTTTTCGAGTTCGTAAATCCTGTTCATAGCTACGAACGAATTTACGGAAAGAAGCCGTTCGAGAATGCCAAAAAAGTTCGTAAATCAGGTTACAAAGAATTTTTTTGGTAACTTTCTTGTAAGTCCGTTCGAGAATGAGGTCCAATGTCAGCAGAAATGTTACATCAAGGTTGACAGAGAGTGCTGACGAGTGATTTGTGAGTGTTTCTGTTACAGTTGTGTTGTGTTGTGTTGTACAGTGAAGGAGAGCAAGGCAGTGTGCTCTCATTCGGAGGAGTAGACACCAGCATGTACACGGGCAAGATTTACTGGACCCCTGTCACCTCGGAGACCTACTGGCAGATCGGCATTCAAAGGTCTACACCTTCACACACCAAACAGTGACATGATTGTTATACAAATTGCTCATTACTGTTGGAATGTTACTTCTAGGGTAATGGTTGCACCTACTGCTTACATTTGTTTGATTCTGTTCAAGACAATTCATAATATTCAATCGTAGGTTGGTGAACGACAGGTGATTGTAATCAAATAGAAGGTGATCATCATTATCGCATGACATCTGTGGCCAGTGAGCTGTGTCACTGCACCATGAAACGTCACAAGGATGAATAAAGACTCATTTCTGCATAAGAATCTGAATGTAAAAGGAGGACTTGATAACTGATAGTGTGTGTGATGATGACGACCCTGCAGCTTCCAGGTTGGAGGCCGGGCGACTGGTGTGTGCTCTCAGGGCTGCCAGGCCATCGTGGACACTGGGACCTCCACACTGACTGCTCCTCGGCAGATCCTGGGAAGCATAATGCAAGACATCGGAGCCCAGCAGAACCAGTATGGAAGGGTAAGGCCACACACACACACACCCCGCCCCAGTAGCATTCTCCATTGACAAGTATACGACTGGGTCTTGATTTCCCCAGCCTATGCCATTATATGCCATAGAGGTAAAAGAAAATCAAACAACCTCTACACCAAACTGAGTGAAGACAGACACGACCAGTAATGGAGACTATGAACAAACCGGAGGAGTTAGAGCATCACGTTGTGACTATGTCTCCATGTGCTGTTTGTTCCCTAGTACATGGTGGACTGCAGTCAGGTGTCCAACCTGCCAACTCTCACCTTTGTCATAAGTGGTATCGCCTTCCCCCTGCCCCCCGCGGCATACATCTCACAGGTGAGTCATGTGGCGACGCGTTCCGTCAGCGCATGTTGGATGAGTCATGACTCGTTGGGTCATTAACCCTTTCACTGCCACATGACAGAAGGTTAACCCTTTACTGTCACACAACCGATGGTCGCAGTGAAAGGGTTAACCGGCTGCCATGTGGCAGTGAAAGGGTTAACCTTCTGTGTATTGTCGCAGTGAAAGGGTTAGCCGTTTGGTAGTGCGGCGGTGAAAGGGTTAATTAGTGAATGATACATGTATTGTGCCGAATATAAGAAAGAAATATGAAAAAGGCTTTGTTTTATTTCCGCGGTCTAGACTTTTAAATGTCATTATACATTCACAACAGATCACGGCAAACGAGTCACCGCCTTTCTCTCTGTATCTCCCTCTCCATCTCTCACACACACACACACACACACACACACACACACACACACACACACACACACACACACACACACACACACACACACACACACACACACACACACACACACACACACACACACACACACACACACACACACACACACACACACACACACACACACACACACACACACACACACACGAGAACACTCTGCAGTGACAGGTGCAAATCAAAAGTTGGGCAAGTTGACAAACAACAGAGGAGGAGTTACGATGCCAATTTTAAGATCATGGTGATGAATCTGTCGAGCAGCCAAGACATAATGATGTTACAGAGTGTAATGTTATGCTATGATATTGAAAACCAAAATATGTTAAAGGAAAACTCCAACATTTTGGGAAATTCGCTTATTTGGCATCTACCCTGGAGTTAGACAAGAAGATACATACCCTTTTTCTTCTCTGTGCATGCAGTAGGAGTAGGAAGACACGCACCGTTAGCCTAGCTTAGCATCAGTCACTGGAAGTAGGTTCCTCCATTAGCCTAGTTCCAAACGTCTTCCTACTCCTACTGCATGCACAGAGAAGAAAAAGGTATGTATCTTCTTGTCTAACTCCAGGGTAGATGGCAAATAAGCTAATTTCCCAAAATGTTGGAGTTTTCCTTTAACAAGTCATTCGAATAAGAACATGGGCGCACACCAGTCTGTTCTTAGCTATGAACAAATCCCCAAAAATAAACTGTTTGATCGGCCAGAGAAGTTCATAAGTGGAGTGACGAAGAAATGTGTCCGTAACTTTCTCGTAAGTCTGTTCGATCATGAGGACCAATGATTGTGGTTGCAGGCAAGTGCCCTCACCACTAGATTAAGCCACCCATCCACGCTGATATATACACAGCAATATTACGATTATGGTTACTGTTGAGGTTCGTTTTAATGTTCACATAACGGTTATGGTTAAGATATGAAGTGAGAGTTAAGGTTAGTGTTAGGGTTAAACGGTTATGGTTAATTTAAGGTAACAGTGTGGTTAAGGTTAGAGTTTGGTAGTCTTGAGGTAAAGGCACTTGCCTTAGTTGCCTCTCGTGTGGTTTACTCCCCAGCAGGGGAACTTAGGTTTTCTGAAAATGTCAAAAGTTCAAAAACAAAATGTATAATATATGTACTTATTACAGACATACATACACATTGTGCATTTTCGATACAATACTTTATTCACTTTAACACACTTTATATTTATCTATTATTAAAGAGATTTGCACTACATTCATACCTCATTTGCACCCTACCCTGTATACCTCTGCATTGTACCTCACTGTTATATTATCGTATAGCTTACGCTCTGCTCGTAGTGGAACCTTATCCCTTTCAATCTAATTCTGAATAAAATGTCTCCACATGTACACACCCATCCGCCTGGCCACACCCACATCCGCTCCTCTACATAAGTGGGGACATGGCCATACTAACAGCTCCTTCCCTATTTTCACCACCGACAAGTGTCTGTATACACCACTTGAGTTTAGTGCCGAAATAGTTGTTGGAAAGGAGCTACGTGGACATTGTATCTTATTTTTCTCTCTCTCGCCAATTTACGAGAAAAGCTAAGTCATAATGTCTGCACCTTCAGGGGGTTCGAGCGCTCACAACGTCACCCTTCACCAGCGCTTCTCCATTGCCGCGTCCGCCATGCGTCGTGGGGCTGCTCTGACTCCATGGTCGTGGCAGTCAGATACGCCCGGGCGGCACCCGGTGGTGAGTCTGCCTCTCCGAGGGGCCGTTGAGCCGCCGTCTCCCGTGAGATGGCCTAGTTCCGGCCCTGATTCCCCCGCCAGTGGACAGTCGGCCGATAGGCCGACAGCTCCTCTGGTGGCTGGGGATTTGCGACACAGACTCTTCGCCTCTGCTCGCTCCCGTCGTAAGGCGACGAGCTGCAGGGGCGAACGGCCTGGCTTTGGGGTTGTGCTGGAGCCGGACGAGAGTGCTCTTGCCCTGTCTCTGTTTCCGATGGAAACTAAGGATCACATGGAGGGGGCAAGAGCGCTCTTGTTTGATGCCCCAATGAAGTCGTATCATTCTCCCCCTCGGGGTGTGGCAGGGAGTGTTGCGTCTCCTTGGGGTTCCTTGTTCTCCGGTGTTGGGTTAGAACCTCCGACCCTGAGACAAGATGCCCAGCTATCTGCCGCGTCGGATGGTGACGCCCGACATGGCAGCCTCCCGTACGTGAGGGACGTGAGTGACGTGGAGGGAGGTACGCAAGGGGAGTAGCTTGCCTTGTTCCCCGGGCTCATGGCGGCCGCCGCATAATGGCGTGGCTTTGCCGCAGCCTCTGCCTGCACCTGTTCCTGATGACATGATAGGTCATCTCTGGCAACATCGTCCTGTGAGAGAGACGGGCGTTGTCCGCCCATTCTTCCCTTCAATGGAGGCCGCCGCTAGTGACTCTCCCCGTTTATCCCTGTCCCCTTCCCCTCCCCAACATATAATTTTGTTACTAAATAAAAGGTCCCTCCTGGTGGGGGACTGTTTTTTGTTACAAACTGTGTGTTTATTCACTGTTATATATTGGGGATACGATGTGTAAACCCTCACCTAGCTGTGGGGTTGTGTGTTTGTTTAGGAGAGTAGTGCTCCAGGAACAGGTCAAGTTCTTTTGACCTGTTGCCTGGATTGAGGGATCAATCTCTTTGGGGGTTGTCTCCCCGGTTGTCTCCCCTGTAGCCTCTTTGAGTGCTTCAGGGCGGCGTGCTGTAGGGGGGAAGGGCCTGCTCTTCGATGGGCCCTGTCCGATACGCTGGCGATGTGGGGGGTAGTGTCACTAGTGACCGCCTGGTGGGGTCTCGATGCTGCGGCGTCGTTGGCCTCACCAGGCCCCCTTTTCCGGGGGGTCCTGACCCTTCCTGGGAGTGGGTCGTCCTTCGCGCTCCGCTGCTACGGCCTTGCCACAGGGTTGGGTTCTTGATTTTGACCCTGTGATGTTAGGGATTGTAACAGTTTTTTGTCCTTCCCGTTCGTTCCCTAGTGGCATGTGGGATGCGCGCCTGTGTAGTCGCGGGTTCTTCTGTGTGAAGGTAAGTCCCACGATCTGCTCACCCTGTGCGTTTGAGTTGCTAAACCCTCTTCGCACAGTCGGATCCGATTTCCTCCCGTCCCCCTCTAGGGAAGTCCGGGGGCTCGGGTCCTCCCCGGTTCTGATGGTTGTGGGGGGCCTCAGTGGGTACATTTGTCGAGCTTCCGCTCTGCTCAGCTCCTGTGTTCCACTACGAGCAGAGCGTAAGCTATACGATAATATAACATATGGTTATCCTATAACCATAGTTATATGAGTATAGCGAGCGCTCTGCTTGGACTCACTGAGGACCCTGTGGTCTTCGCCTTCGGTGGTGAAAGACTTGGGAAGGAGCTGTTAGTATGGCCATGTCCCCACTTATGTAGAGGAGCGGATGTGGGTGTGGCCAGGCGGATGGGTGTGTACATGTGGAGACATTTTATTCATAATTAGATTGAAAGGGATAAGGTTCCACTACGAGCAGAGCGCTCGCTATACTCATATAACTATGGTTATAGGATAACCGTATGTTACTCATTTTACTCTGTATTGTATATATGTATATAGACTTTACTTACTTTTTTTACTTACTTTCTTTTTACTGTATGTAGCACACTCTCAGGGGCTTATACAGAAACAAGCATTTCATCATAAAGTATTCTGTATTTTGTTGTGACAAATAATAAATAATAAACAAACTACTATAAGATAATGTACAATATGTACCTTTCTTCCTGTGGCCGATTAGTACTTTATTTACATATTTTAAGCGAGATCGGGCTGTAATTATCTGTCTCCATGTACAG